>NW_026114611.1:953847-1051201 GCF_025201925.1 Gopherus flavomarginatus
AAGCTTGGAGGTTTTCATGCTAACCCCCTATTTGGCGCTAAGGTCAAATCTGGACTAAGTTATTACAATGTGGGCGATGGACTCTGGCTGAGAAATGATTTAAAGGGAATTTGTAACAATGTATTGCCCTGATTAAAAGCTATGGCTGTAAGGGCCACTGTTTGTTAGTACTTGACCTGCGTGGAGACACCTGAGTGGGTGTCAAGTCCATTACCTTAACGAGGGGTAGTTGATTATTTTGTCAAGATCCAATTTCTTGGTCAAGATCTAGTCAATGTCTAGATGACAGAGAAAATAATACACTGATGATAATAAGAAGAATTTAGTAATATTTACGGTTGCTATGGGCATAACTATGATGATTGTTTCATTTTTCACTCTTTATATCTGACACCACCATCACCTTTCCCTTTAGCCTTGTAGTTTGCCAAGGTAAAACTAAACATCTCTTCAGATACAAGGGAGTGTTTGTGTTCACTCCTGCTAGCTACACAGAGCTTGATGTAGCTGCTTTCAGTCCTCTGCTCTGCCGGATAAGAAACATTTCAGGGTGTCACTGAACTGAGGAGGGAGATCATTTTTTGACAGATGACGCCTCCTCTTAAAGGTGTTTCTCTGGCTGGCAGCCCTGGTTCCCAGGTGTCTCCTGAGGGAAAAAGTTTCTGTGCAAAATACTAAAACTTTTAACAGAGAGGAGGGAAAGGTGATGGCCACATGGTGGGCCAGTGTGTATGACAACGTGGTTCTTTTATGTGGGATGACTCTGAACATTGACTGATCTCCACTCCCTTGGATTTGAAGAGATGTTTAGTTGTGCACTTAGGAACCTATAAGACTGAAGCAATTTTATGGGTGGTGACACTACGATGGAAGGGTTTTTAATGTTGTAGAAGTTCTTAAAAACACTTAGCTTAAACTGGAACTGCTTGTTATTAAAGGCTGGTTTCCCACATTAGTTCCATAAGCTCTCCTAGAAACACCCTGGGTTCTCTCCTGCCTCGGTGGGAACTAGAGGGAATCGTCCCCTGCTGCCCTTGGCTCTAGGCTGATTTTTCTGGAGAGGGATGTGGAATTGATTTGTTCGCTGTTGAAAGGGAGCCGGGCCAGTTCTCAGGGAACCAGAACTCCCAGCATCTTCCCAGCCCAACCCAGGCTGCTGCCCGTCCCAGTCTCTGTTCCTCTGGAGCCCTCCATGTTTGACTCTAGAGCAGGCTGGGAGCAGCAGCTGAGGCAGAGGACAGCCTGGGCCAGGCAGATAAGGAGTTTTAGCAAGCAAAAAATGTAAAATGGCAGTGGAGTATTACCTTGGACTTGACGGCATTTCTCCATTGGTCTGTCTGCCTTGGGGCAGGGACAATAACACCCCTGCTGCATTCGTTATTTCAAGAAGCAGTTTAGGATTTTCATTCTCACACACAGTGCACAAAGCAGGACTCAACCTTTGGCGTAAACTAAACAAGCTGCTCACAGATTCTGACAGCCACAATGATCATTTGGGTGAGAGCTCAGACCTGCCCCTGTCCCAGAGGAGTGTCATCTGTGTGGGGACTGGACCACTGACCTACCCGCTCCTAACTCCCAAACTTTCAGTAACTCTATTATCAGTACCTGTGAGTGTTATTTAAACCATAAGAAAACCACACTGGGCTAGACCAAAGGCCCATCTAGCTCTGAATCTTGTCTTCTGACAGTAGCCAAAAACAGGTGCCCCAACAACCAGTCAGCAAGACACCACTCGGAGTGGAACCCAGGATCTCCTGTTTACGAAACAGATGTTTTAGCCAGCTAACCCATGGTGCCTGTGGGTAGCTAAAATACAGTGTCTGCCCACACCTGACTCCCTGCCATCGCCACCAGGGCCTGACAAGCTTTGCTTGTATTTGGATTCTGCAAAGCAGAGGAGCAGGTGACGTTTTTCCTTACAAGTTGTGTGTGAGTGAATCTTTGGCCAGGTCTGCACTACAAAGTTGTTTCAGCAGAATTATGTTGCTCAGGTGTGTGAAAAACACACAACGCTACCTCAGTCGGCAGCTTGTGGCAGGTGTACACACTGCAATGCCACATCTAGCGACAAAACTGCCCTGTTTTGCTGACAAAATAAAACAAGTTTGATGAGAGTTCTAGAGCTTTTTGAAGCAAACTTGAAGTGACAGACTAGACACTGCTGTTCATTATATCACCATAACTGGCCTCCTCCAGTATCCCACAATGGTCACCATGAACTCGCCTATCCTGCGTTCCTGCTACAGAGCCATGGGCCCTCCCCTTTCATAGCTCCAGAAAGTTCTGACAGCTGAGTCAGCTGCTCTGCTCTGGCAGCCAGGAGCAAATCACTGCCGTGGATGCTGCTCTCTCCCGCACCGCGAACACAGAGCAGGGTGGCGGGAGCTTCCTTACAGTGTGGGGGGCCACTGGCATCCGAACTGTGACATGCCCAGGACACCCCTTCTCTCGAGGAGGCTCTTACCTTCTAAACAGGGACGGCTGTTTTCTAGTAAAATCAGGAAAGGGAAGGAGAAAACTCGAAAGAAGTTCCTCCTGGCACTCACATACGTGAACCCGAATACTTTCTCAGTCCTCAAAGAGAGACCTTGAGAAAGAGACTTGCTGAAGCAAAGCCACAGGGGTCTCTGAGGTTTCCTTGGCCCCTCGTCCCTGTCCTGCCTGGCTGATGTCAGCACCTCTCTGTGAGGTCACCACCTCCCCATCACCTTTGACCAATAGTCTGAGGTCCTGCAAAAGGCCTTTGTGATGTCACTGCCCACATCCCTCCCTTGCTGTGCTAATGTCCTGCCCCTGGCCAGGAACTTTGGAGGTTTGGGCTACTCCTGTGGTCACCCCACTCAAGAGCATTCGTTCTAGGAAGCAAGCCGGATAGACAGTAAAACATCAGACTCTGATCCCAGTGCTGCACTTTGTTTTTCAAAATTAGTCGACTTTATGGCCAGAAGAGACCATTAGAGCATCTAATCTGACCCCTGCATATCACAGGCCTCCTGTATGACACAATAGCTACTTTTGGGGCAAACACATTCCAGAAAGGCATCTAGTCTTCATGAAATGACATCAAGAGATGGCAAATCCACCACTTTCCTTGGTAGCTCTTTCCTGTGGTGAAACACCCTCGCTGTTGAATTTTTGTGCCTTATTTGTAATATGAATTTGTCTCTTTTCACCTTCCAGCCACTGTGTCTTGTTATGCTTTTCTCTGCTAGATTCAAGTGCCCTTTAATGCCCAATATTTTCTCTCCATTAAGGTCCTTCAACACATCACTGAAGTCACCTTTCAGTCTTCTTCTTATAAGCTAAACAGGTCGAGCTCTTTCAGCAACTCACTAGAAGGCATTTTTCTCCAGCCCTCAGAACATTTGATGGCTCTTTGCTGCCCCAGCTCCAAGTTCATAACATCTTTTTCAAATGAGGACACCAAAACTGGAGGCAGTATTCCAGTATCAGTCTCACTGATGCTGTGTCACCTCCTGTGACGTTATTGACATAATCTGTAACTGTATAGATCACCGTTGCGACCACTGTAATATATTTGCAGCCAATATTGTAGAAAGGCTGTCGTTTAAGGGTTCTGTGGAGAGGTATGATTGGTTGATTAGAATTATGCTATCTCTAGATGTGTATCATTGTTTGTAGTAGACGTATTAAATATTGGCTGTATGCTGCTCATATTTCAAACTTGTGCTCTGCTTACAGGGAACACCCCAGACAAGTTGGTGTCAATTCTGCATAGCCTGCTTGATGGCCCATTAAGGATCATCAGCTATACAATCGACCCATTGAGAGAAGGCAGATACGCCTTGTGACTCAGCAAGGTATGCAGGGACCTGCCTATGGACAGAACTCTAAGGTTTTTCTATGTCACATGCTGGATAAAGTGTCCTTGGGAACAAGAAAGCAAAGACCACATGGCAAAAGACTATAAAATGCTGAGGCCTCGCCTCCACCTTGTTTTCAATCCTGCTTCATGCCTCTGGAGGGACTTTGCTACAAACTGAAGCTCTCTACAAAGACTGAATGACCATCCCAGCTGTGGATGGACTCCAGAGACTTGATTTCAACCTGCAATTTATTCCATCACTGCTACAAGCCTGAACCAAGATCTTTGCCATTACTGGATGTGAAGGGTTCAAATCCATGTGCAGTTTATATAACAACCTGGTCTATGGATTGTGAAGCTCTTTTCCAGACCCAAAGTCCAGAGCATGGTCAAGGGATCAGAGGCCTAGCAAATCGTGATCAGCTAGAGGAAAGCTGGGGTAAACAGAAAGCCTTGCTTGCTAAGATAGGCCTGGTCAGCAAATTGCCAGGTGTTGGAGCTGAGAACTAAAGAATTGTGTCTTATTCAGAGTTGCAGATTGAACAAAGAATTGCTGTTCCTATTGTGTTTAGTCCTCCTCTGTAGGGAGACGTTCTTCCCACAAATCCAACCTGGAGTTTATGAGAAGTTGGCACATGTCAGTATAAGATATGGCATCCTTCCAGCTCCCTTCCGAGGAACCAACGCCTGCCTTAAGACACACAAAAAAGAATCTTTATTGCCATATACTTTTACTGTTTCTTTGCTTTAACCCCTAGGAATGTACCTGTTGGACAATCAAAGGAGTTGCTCCATTCCTATGGACCCCAAATCAGAATTCAACATAGATATTTTATACTAATAACATTTTATCAAAGTCTTCATTAAATGTTATCTTGCTAACTTGAGACCATGGGTGGAGACATTATGTAACCTGTTAACCATTGGCTAATATGCTTATCTTGTCTTGCTGCAAAACCTAAGCTGGGGTGTGGAACTGCCTACCCCATCATTTTCCCCCGCCCATGGACAATCTATATATTCTGTTGTAATCAATTAATTGACAGTGCCTGTCATAAACAAATAGTTAAGGGTTAATGTCTCTTTTACCTGTAAAGGGTTAACAAGCTCAGTGAACCTGGCTGACACTTGACCAAAGAACCAATCGGGAGACAAGATACTTTCAAATCTGGGTGGAAGGAAGTCTTTTTTTTTGTGCTGTTTTTCTTTGTTCTCTGTTCTCTCTTGGGATTAAGAGAAGCCAGTCATGTAACCAGATTTCTCCAATCTTACTGAAACAGACTCTCAGGTTCCAGATAGTAAGTAATAGATAGAAAGCAGATTCCATTTGTTTGTTTTCTTTATTTGCAAATGTGTATTTTGCTAGAAGGATTTTACCTCTGTTTGCTGTAACTTGTATTTTATTCTAGGGGGAGGGAGTCCCTCTAGTCTATATAGCTGAAGACTCTGTAAATATTTTTCCATCTTGATTTTACAGAGATAATTTTTACTTTTTTCTTTCATTAATTAAAAGTTTTTCTTTTAAGAACCTGATTGATTTTTTTTTATTCTTGTGTGAGACCCCAGGGAACGGGGTCTAGACTCACCAGGGATTGGTGGGGGGAAAGGAGAAAAGGGGAGGAAAGGTTAATTTCTCTCTGTGTTAGGATCACTGTATCTCTCTCAGGAAGAGTCTGAGAGGGGGAGAGAAGTGGGGGGGAAGGTGAATTTCCTCTCTGTTTTAAGATTCAAGGAGGTTGAATCACAGTGATCTCCCAGTGTAACCCAAGGAGGGGAAAATCTGGGAAGAAGAAAGGATGGGGGGGAATGGTTTATTTCCCTTTGTTTTGAGACCAGGGGGTTTGGGTCTTGGGTCCCCCAGGGAAGGTTTTGGGGGACAAAGAGTGTACCCAAATACTATATTTTGGGTTGGCGGCAGTGTGATAAGATCTAAGCTAGGAATTAAGCTTAGAAGGTAACAGGCAGGTCCCCACTTTCTGGACGCTAAAGTTCAAGGTGGGAAACAGACCCTGACAGAGCCTCTGAACCTAATAAGCAAGGTGACACTCCGCCAGCGCTGTGTGCAATAAACTCCTCTGCTTGACCTCTACACGGTGTGATTTACGTCCTTCAGAGAACAAAGAAAGAGGTGGAGGCCAGGTGACCAGGTTGCCAGGGAAACAGAACAAAGGACAGAAGAGGGACAAAAGGGCCTGGCTGAGTTGGGGCTGTTGGAAGCAAGGAGTCTGCTGGTTTTGAGACTCAAGGGGAGAGCCCAGGCTCTGAGTTTTGGGTCTCATGAAGATGGACTTTGCTGAATCTTCCTACTTCCTGTGCTAACAAAGAACTTTCCCAGGCTGTATTCCAGACCACTAATAAACCTTCTGTTTTACAACGCTGGCTGAGAGTCACTGGGGATTGTGGAAGTTAGGGCTGCATGACTCCTTTGGAGGGGAGTGTAAGGTTTTCCCAGGTGTCCTGCTAAGGTGACTCACTACAGGAAGCGCCTGGCATGGAACAGGTGCTGAAAGGGTCCAAGGTCAGTCCCAGGTCATGCTGAAGGCAAGGAGGTTTCCCCCAGTGACAGTGTCCCCTGGGCGGTGTCACACTGATGAGGACTCTGCCTGGGTATGGCTCAGAGCTGTTCCAGAGCACTGAAGCCTGTGTCAGCCCCCCAGCACTGTGACCTGCAGGCGCCACTCTGGCTAAGCTCCCTGTCCCTGGGCTTTGGCATCACTAGCCCCTGCTTAGTGACTAGGTGTCAGTTTAGGGCAGTGATTCCCAAAATGTGGGGCACGCCTCCTAGGGGGGCACAGAGGTATGTTCATGGAGGCACCTCATGGTTGAGCCAGCCCCCATGGAGGGCAGGCAGGGAGCACCACTCATCCCCACTCTGTCCCAGCTCTTAGCCTACCCTACCCTCAGCCTGAGCCTGAGCCCCTGGCCCCGCCGCGACCCCTTTACCTGTGTCTGTACCCCTCTCCCCAGCAAGCCACAGTACCACTCCCAGCCCAGGTTCTCGACTGCGGCTTCCAAGGGGCCACAGCCATGGTTAAGAGGGCACAGTGTGAAAAGTTTGGGGACCACTGGTTTGGGATGATGTCCGCAATCACTTCTATGCAGTCCAATAAAAGCTATTCCTCACTCACCTACCCCTCCATCAGAATGGACTAGGTATGTTCTGCTGCCCTTCACTCATACAGGAAGGATAATAACATTTCATTCCACTCAATCCTAAAGTGATTTGTAACCCAACACCAGTCAAAATTGGTCATTTTGGGGAAGCAGCCCCATCATGCTGCATATGTAGGCAGAGTAGGTGTGTCTATCCAAACACGGTCTGTTCCTGAAGCCTTTCCCACAGCTTCTCACCAGATGTGATGGGGGAGCATATTCAGCCCCTGCTTCCGCTTAATATTTAAAAACTCCATATTGTCCTATCACTGCCGGCCTTAGATTTCTTCTCCTGTCCTGTTTTTAACAGTTCAGATGAGGTGGCTGGTGTGGTTAAGGTGATGGACTGCTAATCCATTATCCTCTGCACACATGGGTTCAAATTTAATCCTCATCAGATGCATTTACTTTTCACCTCTCCTTTATAGACAACCATCTCCCCTTTGGTACAATAACAGGACCCAACAATGTTTGCTTCTTGCAAACAAAAACCTTCTCAGAAACTCAGACCGCTCCCCTTGCTTTAAATTAAATGTCTAAATCCCAGATTTCTAAAAAAAAATTTCTCTAGTCCTATATTGCTTAGTATTTATCTCAAAAGGTAACATCCTCATCATCTCCCTCAAACACCCCTGGGACTTGCCAAATAATTAAAAGACCTCCATCCTGAGCAAGGCCACAACCGTGGACCAGAGCTAGTGTCCAGGCCAAGCTGTTCTGAAGGAGGAAACTCAAACATTTTCTACCTGCTTCCCTTGGCAAGGTCTGACTGAGAAAACAAAATTCCCCAGACTGAAAATTTTCTCCTGAAAAGCCAATACTAGTCTGTTTGGGGACTTTTATTTGAATGTATTATTATTATTCTCTTCTGATTTATCTCAGTTCAGTGTTTGTCCTCCAGATGTGTTTACAGGTATTGAGTTGTGGGGGAAGGAGGCCAATTCATAATGTCTCTACCCCCCTTTCATAGTTTCTTCCAACTTGCTAGGAAATACCTTTGCTACGACTTGAGTCAAGCAATGTCCATTGTTGCTGGGCTATCTCGGAGAAGTCTGCATTGTACACGGTTCCTGGGATAGTCCTTGGGAATGTGGATACCTTCAGTGGGCTAGCAGCCAGTCTTGCTCCTCCATTGTCACACCTGAAAGGCTGGTGGGGGGCATTTCCCAATCTTATAACATATTTCAGTAATGCACACAGAGCAAAACTTTATAACTTCCCAACCAATGCGAGCACACACAATCCAACATGATATTAATGTTCAACAGATCAAGACTTTTGAAATGATAGCTCACAAGGCAGACTTCGTACAAACCATGTTATCATTATATGAGAGTGGTGAATATGGGGCTACCAGGGTGCTGCTTTGAGCACAGCGTGCCACACCTGGGCTTCCATTGCAATGGAGACGTACCCTTAGAGTCCATCCCTCCTGGGATAAATGTGGCAGCATGGCTGGCCTGGGTCATCTGACTTGGGCTCATGGAGCTAAAGCTGAGAGGCTAAAAACTGTGGTGCAGATATTTGTGTTCAGACTGAAGCCTGGGTTCAGAAACCCTCACCCCTCGTGGGGTCTCAGAGGTTAGGTTCAAGTCCATATGTCTGCACTGTAATTTTATAGTCTTGCAGTCGAAGTCCCATAACCCTGAGTCAGCTGACCCGGGCTTTCAGACAGGTGCCCTGGGTGTTTTAATCACAGTGTAGACATAACGTTAGGCTATGTCTCCAGTGCAATGAAACACCCACGGTTGGTCTATGTCACATAAATCAGGATCATGCAGCTAGGTCTGGAGTAAAGTTGCAGTGCACATGTCTGGGCTCAGACTCAGTACCCTGCTATAGGAGCCCAGAAGGTTGGGAGGGAGTTTAGCAAGTGGAAATGGTAAAACCGCAGTGAAGTATTACCCTGGACTCAGTGGCATTTCTCCATTGGTCTGTCTGCTTTGGGGCAGGGACAATAGCACATCCTGCTGCTTTCATTATTTCAAAGGGTGGTTTAGGATTTTCATTCTCAGACACTGGACAAAAAGTAGGTCTCAATCCTGGGTGTAAAGTAAATGAGCTGCTCACAGATTTTGGGAGCCACAATGGGCATTTGGTGTGAGAGCTCAGACCTGCCCCTGCCCCAGAGGGTGGGGGTCATCCTTGAGGGGACTGGACCATTGACCTATCAGCTCTTAACATCTAAACTTTCAGGAACTCTATTATCAGTGCCTGTGAATGTAATTTAAACCATAAGAAAAACCATACTGGGTTCGACCAAAGGTCCATCTAGCTCTGAATCTTGTCTTCTGACAGTAGCCAATTGCAGGTGCCCCAAAAGCCACTTCCCAAGGCACCACTGGGAGTTGAACCCAGGATTGCCTGGTTTATGAAATAAGGGCTTTAGCCAGCTAAGGAACGCAAATGTGAATTTTGTCTCAATGGGCCACTGACAAAAGCACCTCAGACAGAAAAGCAACAGGCTAAAAGGAAACCTAGCAGTTGTTGCAGTAGTTCAGCTGGGTGAGTGCTAAGCTAAAGGTCTGTGGTTCAATCCCAAGCTCTAGCAGGCTCTTCTTTCTCCCTTTGTGCAGGGCTGGGCTGTTTTTTGAAAGTGCAGCAGTTCCTTTAACTGCCACAAACCCCTCATTTCAGGCTATGCAGCAGGAAAAGACAGCATGGGCTTCTGCACCGAGCTGGCCCATCTGCCCTTTCATTCTTCTCTTGTTCTTCGTCAGCAAGGGGAAGAAAAAGAAGCTTTCCTTCAAGCAAGGTTCAGAAGGGCGACGTCAGGATGACTTCCTGAGCACCAGGTCCAGTCCTCTGCTCTGCCAGCTGAGCTATTGGAGGGCTGCCACCACTCGCTCTACGTTTCCCCATCAGTGTGTGCCAGGGCGAGCACAAGCTAAGCAGACAGAGTTTCTGTAGCGTAGTGGTTATCACATGTGTCCAGTACACAAAAGGCCCCTGGTTCAGAAACAGGCTGGCTTCCTTTCCTCAAATCGCCTTGCTGTCCAGGAAGGCGCTCCTCCTTCTGCTATTGGCCTGTCCCTAAGATAACTCCAACCCCTACATGACAGAGGGTGCTGACATCAGTGGAGAAAACACCTTGGTGTCAGTCTGGAGAACCTAGAGCAGTTAGGTGTGTCACCTTTTGGAGGCTTGTGGCTTGGCCTCCTCTCCCCTTGGAGGTTGGCCTATAGATTGATGGCTTTAGAGGTGGGGACCTGGGCTGGCCGTGAGCAACTGGGATCCAGGAAACCCCCACCTGCCCTTCTGAGGGCCGGACCTATGGAGGTGTGGTTCACTTCTGGGAGATAGAACCCTTTACCTGCCTCTTGGCATCCCAGAGATGGCTACTTGTAGGTCAGGAGAAGTGGAGTTTTAGGGGGAAGGAAAAGAAGCAATAGTGAGGCTGAGTGGGCTCCTTTCTGGCTGAGATTGTGGGCTGCCGGGGGTCTGGCATTTGTCTGTAAGCCATAAGTGGACTTGGGGCAGTGAAAACTGCTGCTTCATTCTGGCCGACCTGGGGGCGTCACTGATGACTTGGAAGTGGGAGCAGAGGGCTGGCTGTGAGCAAATGGGATCCAGGAAGCCCCAGCCTGCCTCACCAGGGTCTGAGTCTTCTTCTCTCCTGCTATGGGAAGCCCAGCCTTAAGCCTGCAAAGCATGTGCTGCAGCTTGAGCATTAAGTCTTCCTGTGGGGCCTGTGCTGGAGCTGACCATGGACCCCTGTGCGGTACTGCTGAGGGAAATCACAACTGCAAATAATTCTGGCCACAAGATCAAGCCGTTGGGTCGAATGGGGCAAGCTGGAGGCCTGGAGACTTAGTCCGCAGGGCTAGCAGGTCAAGCCTTTTTCCCTCATGTGGAGGAGGCAGCCGCTGTGGTTCGCCCTTCCTGCGGTATAATCCAGGGGTGCAAGGCTGCAGAGCTGGGGGGAATTGGCCGGAGGCTCTCTATCATTAGTTTTATGAGTGGCTGGGAGAAGCATTCATGTAACTCAGTTGGATGTTCCCCGACCTGTGGATGTCTGTGTAAGTGAAATATGTGCCAGAGATTTGCAGCCTGTCACAGCATCACAGTGTGAGAGGGAATCCAGGTGGTGGGACACAGGGCTCAGGGGTCCCTCTGTTCAGGTTTCATCCTATAGATCTCATCACAGATTTTCAACTACCACAGTGGATGTTCACTGAGACAGAGAGAGAGATGCCAAATGGTGATCTCCAGGGCCTGCGGACATCAAACGATAAGGAATTCTGCACACAGAGAGGACCCTGCTAGTGGAAAATGCCTTTGGAAAAGCCCCTTCTGTCACCAGCTGTGGTCCTACAGTGCTCAGTGCTCTGTGTTGTAGCCTCAAGAGCCATGGATGCAAGTTGAGTTACGATGACCTTTTCCCTGTCCCCACGTTTCTTAGGTGCCTCCTTCTGACACTTGTCAGAAAAAAACAAGCAGTTTCTTTTGGAAGCATCTGCACTGCAAGGCAAAGGCAGTCTTCTCTGCTTCCTCAAAAGATTGACCAAAAGGTGGGAAGAGCAGACACATATGGCAAGGAACCACTGGCTGCTACATCTCTAACCTCCACTTTACCTGGCAGGTGCCTTGGCCAGCTTAGCCACTGTGCTGCTCTCTGGGACTTTTCTCTCAGCTGCTCCATTTCTCACCAGTGACAATCAAAAGGAAGGTGACATGGCCTGTGTGTGGACATCCCCAGCGAACCCCAAGGATGTGTGGCACAGGCTCTCATATTGCAGCAATTGCAGTTGAAGCAACCGCCACGCTAATGCCAGTCACAGCAGCCTTTTCATCAACTCCTGGCTTGTGATTTGATTCTTTCCAATTATTCTCTCAAAGAAGCCTTTTCCTTAGCAAGCAGTTACTTGGATACCAAAGGAGGTCTCTTCTGTTTCCTAGAAAGACACAGGAAAATGTGAGCAGAGGAGACAAAAGCCATACAACAAGGCACCACTGGGAGTTGAACCCAGGATCTCCTGTTTACTAGACAGGTGCTTTAGCCAGCTAAGCCATGGTGCCTGCCTCAAGAAAGTGTTTACAACTGTTCCATTTGATGGTCCAGGACAACACCTGCAAATTCCAAAGTACAGACCTTCCCCATTTCCCTCAAGACTTGTAGACTTTGAGGTGTCTGGCTCTCTGTGCACAGAAAGCCACAGCTGAGTTGACAGAGGGCTTCTAACATGTGCTTCTCCCACCAGCCACTGTGATCATATACTGATTAGTGATCTGTGTTTCAGTCACAGCAACCTCTGCTCAGTTCTGAGTCATGGTAACCTTTCCTTCAGCTCTAGACTTCTCATTTGCCACTTTCCAAGTGTGGTGGGGTGACTGCCCCAAACAATCAGGAAATCAGGAAAAAAATTAAGGCAGTCTTACAGAGGCGGTGCAGAACCCAGCCAGTCAGGAAAGGGCTTATTGGGAGAGCCAATCAGGAGAAGGTTTGCTGGAGTAGCCCATATATAAAGGGCTGCTCAGCACAGCAAGTTAGTCACTCCTTGGAGTTTGAGGAGGGAGGATTTGCTGCCTGAAGGAAGGAGAAGGAGAAGGAGAAGGAGGGGTACCATGGCCAGAGTAGTGCTGGGTGGGTAAGGGGAGCATGAGTGACCTCCTGGCTGATTACTGCCGGACTGAGGCCCTTATACAAAGGTGGAGGAAGGTGCTAGGTCTGTGGGGAAGTGGTCCAGGGAAACAGATGGTGAGGGTTGGAGGTGCACCCCTTTTGCCTCAGTCGCCACTGACACAGGTGGCTACACCCTGGACTGCAGCTGGCCACTGAGGCAAGTGTCAGGGTGAAGGACAGCTGCCCCCTGGAAGCGGGGAGAGAACTGAGTGGGGCACAGCCAGAGGGCTCTGTCCATAAGAGGACATTGAAGTCCTGAGAGCGACATGGGTCCTAATGATAGAACAGATGGCAGCCAGATGCCACTGGATGAAGGTGCACTGGTGGGGCAGACCTAATCGCCAGGATGGCCAACAGGAGGCACTGCAGTGGTGAGACATGCCCCCTGGCACTAAGACTTAGCTGCAAGGAAGGCTCTCTCTGTCTTGAACCACCACTTAGAAGGATTCTGATGACAGATCTTTTCTTTCTTATGAAGAGATACGAAAAAGGAGCCAACAGACACATTAGGTTCAGCAAGGAAGAACTGTCAGGCCAAGCCAAGATTTCCTGGTTACTAGGAAGGCTCTTCAATCAGCTCTTCCCAAAGACCACTATCCAGAGGCCTTTTAACAGTTACTGCAGATGTTCACCACAAAAGAGACAAAGAGATGCCAAAATAGAGTTCTCCACTGCCTGCAGCCATCAAGCTACCAGGAGTTCTGTGCACAGAGAGGCCCCTGCTGGTGAAAAAAGGCTTTGGTAGAGACTCTTCTGACTCCAGCCGTGATCATATAGCGTTTAGCACTCTGTGTTGTGGCTTCAGCATCCACAGATGCAAGTTCAATTAGGAGATCTTTTTCTTGTCTCCACATTTGCCTAGTGACTCCTTTCAACACTTGTCACCAAAAAGACCTGTTTCTTTTGCAAGCAATGTACAGCTAGGCAACGGCAGTCTTCTCCATTTCTTCAAAAGATCACCAAGCTGTGGGGAGAGGAGGCACATTCAGCCAGGCACCACTGGGTGCTGGCTTCTGAATCTCCTCTTTATTCAGCAGCTGTCTGTGAAGGAGATAAATCTACACTGTGTAGAGGTCAATAAAAGGAGAGTCACCTTGCTTGTTAGGCTCAGAGACACTGTCAATCAATTGATTACAATAGAATACATAAGTTTTTCATGGGTGGGGGAAAGTGACAGGGTAGGCAGCTCCACACCCCGAGATAGGTTTTGCAGCAAGACAAGACAGCACATTAGCCAGTGGCTAGCAGGTTACATAATGTCTCCGCCTATAGTCTCAAGTTAGCAGGTTAACACTTACTGAATACTTTGATAAAATGTTATTAGTATAAAATATCTATGTTGAATTCTGATTTGAGGTCCATAGAAATGGAGCAACTCTTTTTGATGGTCCAACAGGTAAATTTGTAGGTGTTAAAGCAAAGAAACAGTGAAAGTATATGGCAATAAAGATTGTTTTCTGTCTGTCTAAAGGCAAGGCATTGGTCCCTTGGAAGGGAGGTGGAAGGATGCCATATTTTATACTGACGTGCCAACTTCTCATAAATTCAAGGTTGGATGTGTGGGAAGAACATCTCCCTACAGAATAATCAAACACAATAGGAACAGGGATTCTTTGTTCAATCTGCAACTTTGAATAAGACATGATTACTTAGTTCTTAGCTCCAACTCCTGGCAATTTGCTGACCAGGCCTATCTTAGCAAGCAAGGCTTTCCGTTTACCCCAGCTTTCTCTTAGCTGATCACTATTTGCTAGGCCTCTGCTCCCTTGACCATATTCTGGACTTTGGGTCTGGAAAAGAGCTGGCACAATCCATAGACCAGGTTGTTATATAAACTGCACATGGATTTTAACCCTTCACACCCAGTAATGGCAAAGATCTTGGTTCAGGCTTGTAGCAGTGATGGAATAAACTGCAGGTTCAAATCAAGTCTCTGGAGTCCATCCACAGCTGGGATGGGTCATTCAGTCCTTTGTAGAGAGCTTCAGTTTGTAGCAAAGTCCCTACAGAGGTATGAAGCAGGATTGAAAACAAGGTGGAGGCGAGGCCTCAGCATTTTATAATCTTTTGCCATGTGGTTTTTGCTTTCTTTGTCCCAAGAACACTCTATCCAGCACGTGGCATAGAAAAAAACCTTAAAGTTCTGTCCACAGGCAGGTCGCTGCATACCTTGCCTTCTCTCAATGGGTCAGTTGCATAACTTGTGGTCCTTAATGAGCCATCAAGCAGGCTAGGCAGAACTGACACCAACTTGTCTGGCTGGGGTGTTCCCGGGAAGCGTAGCACAAGTTTGAAATATGGGCAGCATAGAGCCAATATTCATAACGTCAACAGCAAAAATGATACACATGTAGAGATAGCATCATTATAATCAGCCAATCAGAACCTCTCCATACACCCCTTACACGACAACATTTCTACAATATTGGCTGCAAATATAGAACAGTGGTCGCAACGGTGATCTATAGAGTTACAGATTATGTCAATAACATCACAGGAGGTGACACAGCATCAGTGAGACTGATACTGAAATATTGCCTCCAGTTTTGGTGTCCTCATTTGAAAAAGATGTTGTGAAATTGGAGCGGGGGCAGCAAAGAGCCACCAAATGTTCTGAGGGCTGGAGAAAAATGCCTTCTAGTGAGCTATTGAAAGAGCTCAACCTGTTTAGCTTATCAAAAGAAGATTGAAAGGTGCCTTCATTGAAGTGCCTTAATGGAGAGAAAAGATTGGCTATTAAAGGGCTCTTTAATCTAGGAGAGAAAAGCATAACAAGACCCAATGGCTGGAAGGTGAAAAGAGACAAATTCATATTACACTGAAGGCACAAATAAGCAACAGGGAGGATGATTCGCAACAGGGAGGATGATTCACCACAGGAACAAGCTACCAAGGAAAGTGGTGGATTCACCATCTCCTGATGTCATTCAATGAAGACTAGATGCCTTTGTGTAATGTGTTTGCCCCAAAAGTAGCTATTGTGTCATACAGGAGGCCTATGATATGCAGGGGGTCAGATTAGATGCTCTAATGGTCTCTTCAGGGCATAAAGTTGACTAATTTCTGAAAAACGGAGTGTAGCATTGGGAGCAGCATCTGATGTTTTCCTGTCTAGCTGGCTTGCTTCCGAGAACGAACGCTCCTTGAGTGGAGTGATCCACAGGGAGTAGCTCAAACCTCCAAAGTTCCTGGCAAGAGGCAGGACATTAGCACAGCAAGGGAGGGATGTGGCAGTGACATCACAAAGGCCTTTTGCAGGACCTCAGACTATTGGTCAAAGGTGGTGGGGAGGTGGTGACCTCACAGAGAGATGCTGACATCAGCCAGGCAGGACAAGGGCGAAGGGCCAGGGAAACCTCAGAGACCCCTGTGGCTTTGCTTCAGCAAGTCTCCTTCTCCAGGTCTCTCTTTGAGGACTGAGAAAGTATTTGGGCTCAGGTACGTGAGCAGCAGGAGGAACCTCTTTCCAGTTTTCTCCTTCCCTTTTCCTGATTTTACTAGAAAACAGCCATCCCTGTTTAGAAGGTAAGAGCCTCCTTGAGGTTTGAAACCTGTTTAGTCTGATCTATCTGGTAACAGATGAATTCTAGGCATGGAAAACACGAGCTTAAGGCGGCAGAATTTTATTCTGCACCTGGGATTTTATCCCTCAGAATCACAGAGGACATTAGGGTTTGTCCGTTTTGTTTCACCTTTTCCTCCATCCCTCCCTCCCTCCTTTCTCTTCTTCTCTTGCTTCTAGTGTCCCCTCGGGGGGGTGTGTGGGTGTGGGTGTAGGTGTGTGTGTGGGTGGGTGGCGGGGGAGTGCTCGGCAGCTCCCACTATGGGAGGTCCACCCAAAAATGTGGGGCTGAAATAGTGCTTGGGCAGTGATCCCCACCAGTGACCTGGGCATCCTTTGGGCTCTTTAGTGAGAACTCTCAGCCTCTCATCCTCAGTCTCTACCCTGATTGGCTGAGCTGAGGGTTATTGACAGGCAGGAGACTCAGGTCCTTGTTGTGCTCTTTGAAGACCAAGTAAATAAGTCATAACCACTTATATGTTTGATGAATATTGCTGCTTCTCTGCATTAATGGTCTCTGAGCAGTTCACGATTCTCTCTAACATTGCAGTTCTCCTCAAATACTTGCTGAATAATTACTGTGCACTGTTGTTGATCTGGAGCTCATCTGAGAGCACTTTATTCAGGTCATTCAATGTCTGAAATTCAAGATCCGATGGTTAGTTTGAACATCAGGGCTCTTGGGTCCTACCTTCAACTCTGCCACTGGCTGGCTGTGTGACCTAAGACAAGTCAATTCTCCTTTCTCAGCCTTAGCTTCTCCCTCTTTCAAGTAGGGATAATAATGATCCGCTCCTACCTACCTTACCGTATGTGGAGGCAGGACAGGCTCTAGGTTTTTTGCTGCCCCAAGCAAAAAAAAATTTGTCTGTCCCCCCATTCCCCTGGTGCCCGAGCCCTGGGCTCTCCCCACATCCGCTGCCTCCACAGCTCTGGGCCTCCTCCCACCCCCACCCCCCTGCTGCCCCACCCCTGGGCTCTACCCCCTGACCCTCACCCCCCTGCTGCCCCAGCCCTGGGCTCTCCTCCCCACACCCGCACTCCCTGCCAAGCCAGCCCTGGGCTCTTGCACACACACACCCCATGCTGCCCCAGCTCTGGGATCTCTCCTCACCAGTGCTCCCCCACCCCCACACCCCCTGCTGCCCCAGTCCTGGGCTCTGCCCCCTTCACCTGGACCCCCTGCTGCCCCAGCCCTGGGCTCCTCCCCCCACCTGCACCCTCCTTCTGCCCCAGCCCGGGGTCACTGGTAACTTGCTCCCAGGGTGGGTCATTCAGCAGGAATTTTGGATGTGCACAGAGCACAGGATTGGTTCCCACATGGTTACAGAGCTGCAGTAAAGTGAAACAATTTTCAGCTTGTGTGATTGGAAGATATCTGGATGCATATTGTAAGACTGTCCTCCATAAACGAAGAAAAGTTGAGGTGCCTTTATTATTCTTTCTTCCACTCTTTGTTTCTATGGGGAATTTGCCAATGCAATATCACTGTCTTTCGTTTAAACAAACAAAAAGGCAATGGCTGTTGAAAATAGCAATTCCAGTCCTAAAAGCCTCTGGGAAGCATTTCTTGCTCAATTTTATCCTACTTTTTCTACAGGAAATTACAGTGGATCAGTACATTTGTTTTGGGAGAAATAAAGTACCAGCTGCCCAAACTGAGCTTGAGCACTCCTGAATTTTGAGGTGTTCAAATCTGGAAGGCAGGTGCTAGATACCCTTTCTGAATTTTAGCTCAATCTGGAAAGGAAAAGTCAATTTCTGCTTCCATGGCTCAGAAGTGGAAATCCTCCTGTGTGCCTGGTACTGTATCTAAAGCTGCCCAGGTCCAGTAGAGCCTCCCCTCCCTTACTTTTCATTTTAAATTCTAGTGGGACCCACATACCTCCCTTGCTAGGCTTCAGATAGAGAGGGGCACTGTCCATTTAGTCCCCCCAATTCCTTCTTTGGGGGCTGCAAGGTGAGGTCACACCAGTGTCCCTAAGCCAGTCTGGGGATGTCTTCTGAAGGGGGTATCTGGGCCAAAGCCTTCTACTCCTTGGGCACATTTGTTCCCCATTCACAGTGCCACCCCGCTCTAGCAGTGAGCTCTCCATTCACAGCAAGCTGCAGCATGAGCTTTCTGCTAACATACTCCCTCCCCCTCCCTTCCCTGTTGATAGCAGCCAAGGGAATGCTGGGAAATGTAGTTCTTTCCCTGCTTCAGGGCTGGCTCTATAGGCAGGGAGCTAACCAAGGAACTACAGCTCCCAGGGCCCCCTGTTGGTTCTCAGCTCCCAGGCTTCAGAGTAGCAGCCGTGTTAGTCTGTATCTGCAAAGAACAGCAGTACATGTGGCACCTTAGAGCCTAACAAATTTATTTCAGCATGAGCTTTCCTGAGCTACAGCTCACTTCTTCGGATGCACAGAATGGAACACACAGACAGGAGATATTTATACATACAGAGAACATGAAAAGGTGGAAGTATGCATACCAACAGGAAGAGTCTAATCAATTGAGATGAGCTATCGTCAGCAGGAGAAAAACAAAAACCTTTTGAAGTGATAATTAAGATGACCCATAGAAGGTGTGAGGAGAACTTAACCTAGGGAAATAGATTCAATTAGTGTAATGACTCAACCATTCCCAGTCTCTGTTTAAGCCTGAGTTAATTGTATCTAATTTGCATATTAATTCGAGTTCGGCAGTCTCTCTTTGCAGTCTGTTTTTGAAGTTTTTTTGTTGCAAAATTGCCACCTTCAAGTCTGTCAGTGAGTGGCTAGAGAGGTTGAAGTGTTGTCCCACTGGTTTTTGAATGTTATGATTCCTGATGTCAGATTTGTGTCCATTTATTCTTTTGCCTAGAGACTGTCCAGTTTGGCCAATGTACATGGCAGAGGGGCATTGCTGGCATATGATGGCATATATCACTTTGGTAGATGTGCAGGTGAACGAGCCCCTGATGGCGTGGCTGATGTGATTAGATCCTATGATGGTGTCACTTGAATAGATATGTGTCCAGAGCTGGCATTAGGCTTTGTTGCAAGGATAGGTTCCTGGGTTAGTGTTTATGTTGTATGGTGTGCGGTTGCTGGTGAGTATTTGCTTCAGGCTGGGAGGCTGTCTATAAGCGAGGACTGGCCGGTCTCCCAAGATCTGTGAGAGTGCGGGATCATCTTTCAGGATAGGTTGTAGATCTTTGATGATGTGCTGGAGAGGTTTTAGTTGGAGGCTGTAGGTGATGGCTAGTGGCATTCTGTTATTTTCTTTGCTGGGCCTGTCCTGTAGTAGGTGGCTTCTGAGCACTCTTCTGGCTCTGTCAATCTGTTTTTTCACTTCAGCAGGTGGGTATTGTAGTTTTAAGAACGCTTGATAGAGATCTTGTAGGTATTTCTCTCTGTCTAAGGGATTGGAGCAAATACGGTTGTATCTTGGAGCTTGGCTGTAGACAATGGATCGTGTGGTGTGTCCTGGATGGAAGCTGGAGGCATGTAGGTAAGTATAGTGGTCAGTAGGTTTCCAGTATAGGGTGGTGTTTATGTGACCATCGCTTATTAGCACAGTAGTGTCTAGGAAATGGACCGCTTGTGTGGATTGGTCTAGGCTGAGGTTGATGGTGGGATGGAAATTGTTAAAATCATGGTGCAATTCCTCAAGGGCTTCTTTTCCATTAGTCCAGATGATGAAGATGTCATCAATGTAGCACAAGTAGAGTAGGGGCATTAGGGAACAAGAGCTAAGGAAGCGTTGTTCTAAGTCAGCCATAAGGATGTTGGCATACTGTGGGGCCATGCGGGTACCCACAGCAGTGCCGCTGACTTGAAGGTATATATTGTCCCCAAATGTGAAATTGTTGTGAGGACAAAGTCACAGAGCTCAGCCATCGGTTAGCCGTGATATTATCGGGGATACTGTTCCTGACTGCTTGTAGTCCATCTTTGTGTGGAATGTTGGTGTAGATGGCTTCCACATCCATAGTGGCCAGGATGGTGTTTTCTGGAAGATCACCGATGGATTGTAGTTTCCTCAGGAAGTCAGTGGTGTCTTGAAGATAGCTGGGAGTGCTGGTAGCATAGGGCCTGAGGAGAGAGTCCACATAGCCAGACAATCCTGCTGTTAAGGTGCCAATGCTTGAGATGATGGGGCATCCAGGATTTCCAGGTTTATGGATCATGGGTAGCAAATAGAATACACCTGGTCGGGGTTCTAGCCATGTGTCTGTAAAGATCTGTTCCTGTGCTTTTTCAGGGATTTTTTTGATCAGGTGGTGTCGTTTCTTTTGGTAATCATCAGTGGGATCAGAGGGTAATGGCCTGTAGAATGTGGAGTTAGAGAGCTGCCTAGCAGCCGCTTGTTCATATTTCGACCTAGTCATGATGACGACAGTACCTCCTTTGTCAGCCTTTTTGATTATGATGTCGAAGTTGTTCTTGAGGCTGTTGATGGCATTGTGTTCAGTACAGCTTAGGTTATGGGGCAAGTGATGCTACTTTTCCACAATTTCAGCCTGTGCACGTTGATGGAAGCAATCTATGTAGAAGTCCAGTCTGTTGTTTCGACCCTCAGGAGGAGTCCATGCAGAATCCTTTTTATTATAACATTGGTAGGAAGGATTCTGTGGGTTAGGATGTTGTTCTGAGGTGTGTTGGAAGTATTCTTTGAGTCGGAGATGACGAAAGTAGGATTCTAGGTCACCGCTCCCAGGCTGGATCCCTCTTAGCTGTTGCCCCTGCAAATGGGCTGCCCCAAGTACCTGCTTGCTTTGCTGGTGCCTAGAGCCACCCCTGGGACCGACACATGTTTGTTTTCATCCTCTGAGTCAGGAAACCCACAAAAGCGTCTTCTTTTGTACTGGGGCAGGCAAAAATTAGGTGACACTAAATTATTCTGATTGCTAAAAGAGAGTTGTGTATTTTTGAAAAAAAAATAATAAAGAATAATATCCTAACTAACAGCATGAGATAAAAAAGGAACACAGACAAACCTTGTCAGTAAGGGCTAATGTCCTAAATGGAAAATCAGCAGCGGTTTGTAGCTGGGGGAGCGTACAGTCTGAATGTGTATGACCTGACCCAGGCCCCACCCCCACATAGCAGTAGGGCTTGGCACTCTCTCTGTGCATTGATGTGGTGGCTGAGTGGTTAACCAAGCAGTGACAATTCAAGGAGGTTCCCTGGGTCGGTTTCACTCCTCAGGAGATTCTGCACAATAAAAATTCTGTGCACAATAGTTTAAAATTCTGCAAATTTTATTTGCCAATAAATAAATGTGGAGGCTCCAGCATGACAGTGGGGAAGCAGAGGCTCTTGGATGCCCAGAGGTGGGATATCACCCTGCAGCCCCCTCTCCCTTCCAGGGAAACAGCCTCTGTGGTGAGGCTGCACCTCTCCGCTGCCTACTGCAGGAGCTCCCAAAAAACTCCCCAGAACTGATCATGAGGGGTGCATGACCACTCTTGTGGCCAGGGCCGGCCTTAGGATTTATGGTGCCCTAGGCGAGATTATTGAACTGGTGCCACTGTGCCTGATCTGCTCTTAGCAACACAAACATAAGCTTATAGTTTTGGAAAACTTGCCACATTCACATTATTAAAACAAGTTTAACTTAATGAAGCACACTGTAATGCTGATGGACTAGCACTAAAGAAGCAGCACTATAGAAAAAATTCTGATATGACAGAATGATGCAAATAATATATTTTTTTTAATTTATCAAAATTTATTGGAAACTTATATGAAGAGGTATTGAAACAAAGATTTGTTTTTAATTAAAAGCAATCTTTCTTGCTTTTTTGGCTGCAAAATCAGTAATAATGTCATCATATGACAAAAACAAAATCGTGTCTTGTTCGATCGCAAGAATAGCAAGACCAGTCAAGTGTTCCTGACTCATTGTAGAGCGGAGATAGTTTTTAATGAGCTTTAGTTTTGAGAAACTCCGTTCTCTTGATGCTACTGTTACAGGAATTGTCAGTAGAATACGAGTGGCAATGTACACATTAGGATATATGTCAACAAGTTTGCAGGTATGAATAAACTGTACAATGTCCATCACCGATTTTGCATGTGGCAACATTGATGACAGTGTACTCAATTCTTCGTACAGTTCAAGTCCATTTAAATCAAAACTATCACCGTGCTTCAGGAGGCTCTCTAGATTCTTGCACTTTGTCATTAGTTGCACTTGTTTTCCTATTTCGTTGAATTTAGTTATGTCATACAAAAATCCAAACTGTTCATGGTGTACTCGCAAGGTATTAAACCTTTCATCAACAGCAGATACTGCTTTATCCATCACAACATTAAAAAATTCAACCTCAAATTTCTTTTCTGGATCGTCTATGGGCATGATCTGCTGTACAGATTCTTCATAATGAAGTGTCCCTGGCCTTTTTAACTCATATTAACTATGTATTTACTTTATGGAAGTTGGAGAAAACATTGTGAAAACGTAAAACTTTGGCTGCCCAACTTCTGGGCTGACAAAAGTTATACTGACTCACAAGGGAAAAAAAAAGCAGGAGAATCTTAGTACAACATATGGTCACTCTATACCAGGGGTCGGCAACCTTTCAGAAGTGGTGTGCCAAGTTCACTGTAATTTAAGGTTTCTCTTGCCAGTAATACATTTTAATGTTTGTAGAAGGTTTCTCTCTATGTTTATATTATATAAATAAACTATTGTTATTATCTGAGGTCTTGGCCACCGGTCCTGCTCAGGCCACTGCCAGCTGAGTAAATGAAACCCCAAACCGGCAGCGGGCTGGTGGCTGGAACCCTAGACAAGGATCCCAGGCCCTGCTCAGCCCGCTGCTGGTCTGGGGTTCTGACGACCAACTCCTGCCAGCCAGGATCCCGGCCACCAACCCCCCGTCAGCCCGCTACCAGCCTGGGATTCTGCTCACCCAGGCTGGCAGGAGGCAGAGTGGGGCTGGTGGCTGAGCTTCTGACTGGCAAGGGGCTGGCAGCCAGAACCCCGGAATAGCAGTAGGCTGAGTGCTGCTGGCACCCCAGACTGGCAGCAGACTGAGCCACTCAACCCCCCACTGGCCTTGCTCAGCCCGCCACCAGCCCACTCAGCCCGCTGCCGGCTGAGTGAATGGAACCCCAGGCTGACAGCAGGTTGAGTGGTTCAACTGGCCTGCTCAGCCCACTGCCAGCCTGGGGTTCCTTGGGGGTCCCCAGGTCAGCAGCAGGTGCTGAGTGGGGCCGATGGCTGGTATTCCAGCTGGCAATAGGGCAGCAGCCGGAACCCCAGAGCAGTGATGGGCTGAGCCGTTTAGCCTGCTGCTGCATACCATCAAAAATTAGCTCACCTGCCACCTTTGACATGTGTGCCGTAGGTTGCTGAACCCTGCTTTATACACTAGTAAGGAGATGAGCATATTACAGTTATTGGAGGGCTCTTGTCAGGAGTAACAGGCTATAGGAAAGTCAGTCAACATTTTTTGTTTCTCTGATGAAAACTGACCCACTCCCTGTCTCAAACCAAACCTGTCACTAATAATTGTCAACAATTTAATTGTCTGTTTTTGGCTAAGATATTGACTTTTTTAAAAAAAATATATTGAAATTGGATTCAGGATTGTTAGCAAGAATTTTTGGCAAACAAAGTTGTTAAATGACAATCTAAATGGCAACACAGTACTGCTTTCATGCTTGGCTCACGCCCTAGCCTGCTGGTCCAACAGCTGCAGTAGAGAAGGAGATAGGTGGAAAACTGCAGGACCCCAAAATCCACCTCTTGGGCTGCAGAGTGGCAACAGCAGCAGCAAACCCTCAGGTCCAATCACACGCCAATGGGCACCGCCGCCAGCCCAACAGACCATGGTGAAGTTAGCACAGCATCTGATCTCAGGGACGGGGCACCCATGGAGCCACAGCAGCTCATCCTGCCCTGTGCAGCTCCCCCCAGATGAGATGGATCACTGGCAGCTGCCAGCCCAGGGGAGAGGCGCTCCCCAGCTAGGGTGGCCCGATCCAGATGTCCTGATTTTATAGGGCCAGTCCCGATAATTGGGGCTTTGTCTTATATAGGCACCAATTACCCCCACCTAGAGTGACCAGACAGAAAGTGTGTAAAATCAGGACAGGGATAGGTGGGGGTGGGGGTGGGGGTAAAAGGAGCCTATATAAGAAAAAGACCCCAACATTGGGACTGTCCCTATAAAATAGGGATATCTGATCACTGTACCCCAATCCCCTATCCTGATTTTTCACACATCTGGCTAAGCCCAACCCAGCCCTGTGTGACATTCCAATCCTGGCTGCCTGCCGAGGAAGTGAGTTACTTTCACTTTCATTCCTCAGCAGGCAGCCAGCCAGCCTCCCCTCCCCCCCAGTACCTCACTCAACCCAGCCCTGATGGAGGGGAGGGAGGAGGGAGAGAGGGGTGCCACAGAGCCTGCCTTACCTCACCTCAGCTGAGGGGAAAGAGTCACACTCACAGGGGAGCTCCTTCCGCAACCTCTACACCATCCCCTTCCCAGAGACCCCAGCAGCCAATCCCATTCCTCAGACTATGCTGCATTGGGCTCTCTCTAGGACCCAGCAGCCCTGCTTCTACACTGTCTGGGCTGCCTGCAGAGTGGTGCCCCCAGGCAGTGTGAGGCCCTACGCGGCTGTCTATTCTGCCTATGCCTAAGGACGGCCCTGCTTGTGGCTTCCCTTTGCTTCCCCATCAGAAAGCCTGAGCAGCTGGCCCCGAGTGATTTGAAAGGGCCCGGGGGTTCCTGCCACCACTACCGGCAGCACAGTGGGGCTAAAGCAGATTCCTGCCCACCCTCACTTCACACGGTGCACCACTCCCAGAAGCATCTGGCACGTCCCTGCGGCCCCTGTGGGGTGTGTCTCTTGCATGCTGCGCCCGCCCCAAGTGCCAACTCTGCCATTGGAACTGCGACAATGGGAGCTGCAGGGGTGGTGCCTGTGGGCAGTGGTGCCAGGGGACTCCCCCAGCCTCCTCCATGTAGGATTTGTGCCAGATGGGGGTGTGGGTCACTTTCAGGAGCTGCCTGAGATAGGTGCCACATCCCAAATCCTGCTCCAGCCCAGAACCTGCACCTCATGCACCCAAAATCCCTCCCAGAGCCCGTCACTGCCCCTCTTGCACCCCAACCCACAGCCCCAGCCCAGATTCCGCACCCCATCCACACCCAAACTCCATCCCGGAGCCTGCCACCGCCCCCCCTGCTTTGTTGGCGGTTTTGTTCCAGCTGCTGGGGAAACACCACAACATTAAAGAAACCAACGGTACCAAGTCCTGCAGCGTCACCTGTGGGGTTTCCACAAGAGCATCCATGCTGAGGAGCCAGTCAGCATGTGACTGTATGACCGGATCAAATGACAGCTGGCTGAGTTCCAGGAGATGAGGCTGCAGCTGGCCGATATGAGCGGGAGCACTGAGTGAAGGGAGGGGCAGCTCCCCTAACATTTTTGCGGCCTGCAGGGAATGGAGAGAAAGCAGGGGGATGCGGGGACTCAGGGCAGGACCTGCAGATCTGATAGTGCAGGACCACAGTCAATGAAGGAGGAGAGAGAGTCCCACAAGAGGAAGCTGCTAGTGGGAAGCAATAAGTGCAGGGTACAAACCAGCCAGCTGAGAGTCACAGGGGTCTAGAAAATGAAATGGCAGCAGGTCCCATGGTGTAATGGGCAGCACTCAGGACTTTGGATCCTGGGTTTAAATCTCAGTGGGACCTCCTGGAGCAATGCTGGTTTCCTGCAAAGCCATGGAGCTCAATGTGCTTGGCTCCCCTCTCTCAGGGTGAACTAGAGTGAGTTTTTTCCCTCCTGCTGGGTGACTGATGCCCACTGGAGATAGGTCTTTGGTCCAGCCGGTTCAATGGGCTGGCTGCTATAGGTTGGGGTCCTTGAACTTAACACTCTGGCTGGAGAGCCCTGCGGGTTGACTATATGGTTATTTCTCACTGCTTCACCTGATGTCCACAACTTTGGTCCCTGCAGCTGCCACACTCTTCCTCTTGCCCACATGGCATTCAAAGGAAGGAGTGCCAGGGCCAGGCTTCATAGTCAGGGCTAGGCAGGAAGGAGGAAGAGTCCCAGGCTGGAGCCCAACACCTTTCCTGCTCTGGGCACCTCTGACAGCTCCAAGGGAAGGTTCATAAGCCACAGAGCAACTGAGGGCAGGGCAAGAGGAGGAGATAACCATGCCTATGTGTGGCCAGCAGACAGCCACAAAGACACCCGGCCAGCCTGCTCCATGCCATGCCAAACCCCCACTGAAGGCCACCCACAGACCAGCATTCGTTCTGCAGCCAGCATCACAAGGTGGTTGGAAGGCAGGTGGGGCCTCTGACCGTTCCTACTCAAAGGGCTCCTTTTGGCGGTGGGGCTGGAGATATTTCCCCCAAGAGGCTCTTTCCCAGCTGCTGAGAAGCACAGAAGTACCCAGTGTTTGCTCTTGCAGTGAAAGGGGTTAATACGTTTAGGCAGCCTGGCTAGCTCAGCTGGCAGCACCTCTAGCTCTTACTCTGAAGGCTGAAATTACAATTCCCTGTCTAGGTAATTGGGGCTCCTCTTCAACAATACAACACACAATCTGCCTAAGCTCCCACCCAGTAACCTGGCTAAAGTAGCCCTGGCCACTGGGTGCCTCTAAGAGACGATATTTTCCCCACTCACAACCACTGAGTGTAGAAAAGAAACTTTAAGAAAAAGGAGGAAACTCACCTTGTAATAACACCACAATCAGGATTCATAACACAACACTATGAGCAAAACACCCACCCACAGTGCGCTGGGCAGTGGCCTTTGCCTCGGGCTCTTAAATCCAGACACCAAAAGCTCTGTGGATGTGCCCCTCCCTTCACTGCACCTCACCCACAGCTGCTGTCCTGGGTCAGTGAAAACCCACAGTTCACCTCTCACGTCCCGGGGGGAAAGCCCCTTTCTTCCTCCACCCTCCGCTGTCTGGCCACATTGTCGGTCACTTGCCCTTCCCCTCTGTCACCGTTCTGCTGGCCCCTCTCTGCTCTGGGACATATTGTGGTCCCACCAGGAGTGGAACAGGCTCCCTAAAAGTAGTGACCACGAGAGCCTGAACAATAGCCCCATCCCGTCCACTCGAGGCCATGCCCCTGCACCGAGCCCTTCTCCCCAAGGCCCTGCTCCCATACTGCCTCTTCCCCCCAAGACCCTACCTCCCGCTTACTGCTCTCCGCCCCCTTCCGCCTCACTCCCCCTTACGGTCATTACAAAGTGGCATGGCAGAGCCTTCCCATTTTGAAAAGTCCTGGGGTGTTGTTCCCCCCTGTTCCAGCACACGTGGGTCCCTGCACTTCACACAGGTCTCCCTGATTTCAGCTGTTAGTGAGGGAGCCTCACTGCTAGCGCAGACTCGGCAGTTTCTTGCATGAGAGACACTGTCCCAAAGCAGGACTAATGCTTAGAGCTGGTGATCAGTGATTTCAGATCTGTTGGTCTGCAGCAAGACTCTACAGTGAGTCTCAGTCAGCTCTGTTATTACACAGAGACGAACAAAAGGGTCAAATGGTGCCTGGAAGCCTTAAGAAGAATCCACCTCACCAAGTACAACACTTGTCGCTACCTGCTCTGAACTCCACTAAGAATGTTTTGGGGTCACTCCTCGCCTTTATCAACCTAGGGAGAATAGCAATTGACAGGTGCTCCAGTGGCACAATTGGTTAGTGCGCAGTACTTATAGGGCAGTGCTGAGAGGAGCTATGCTGAGGTTGTGAGTTCAAACCTCACCTGGAGCACTGGTTTTCATTAACCAAAGGGCATCACTCACTCATTTGGCCCTGTGGAATGTACAATTCCAGCCAGGGGACACTGAGGCAGGGAAGAAGTTAAAAATGCCCCTTCACTTATTAGCTCCTCTCCAGAGTGCAGGTCAGAATCTACAATCCTTTTTCCCCCACCAGCCCCTGTGCCAGGATCCCTCCAGCAGAGCCTGGAGTCCTGCCCATGGCATCTGTACTACTGACAAACACTAAGTGACAGGGACAAAACACTCAAATCCCGCCTGGTGCAGGGAGCCAGGGGTGCGCTTCAAATTCTGTCGTTCATACATTTCCAGGCCGGGGAATATCCCACAACAGCATTTAATGGGAAGCTGCCTGCAGAACAGTTACACTGCACAGAACTGCTATGGAGGAGGGGTGGGAATTGGTAACATTTTGAGGATTGTTTGGGAAATGAACCTTTTTTTTTTGTGAGGTTAATAACTATCTCTTCAACTTTGTGGGTGTCACTTGATTTTTGCATCTCCCTGTGAAAATACAACTGGCACGTGTGGCTTTCTACAGGGGGTCATGATGTTAAAGTTGGGGAATTCAGTCTCTGTACTTCTGGGTGAGTGTTGCTTTTTTAAACTGCCTCACTGCCAGGCACACCGGGCTGTTAGCTGCACCCACTGTCCTTGCCAGGGGCCCTTGCTGAACCCTGGGCGGCTGCACTGCCGTGCTGCGGTTACTCTGCAGGGGGAGAAGCTTCTGGGGAGCAATGTAGAGCAGGTGCAGGAAGGAGATGGGGTCACTATTCACATTCTGAACTGCACAATTTTCCAAATTTGGAATAGATTAATAGATTCATCCTGCAGCAAGTGACCCCGTGCCCCATGCTGCAGAGGAAGGCGAATGTCTGAGAACAATTCTAAGGGGAAGGTGAATGCAGAGCTATGACACTGGAGATGCCCAGACCTCCAATGGGGGCAGCGTGGAAATTAATAATGGGAAGATCATTTGCAAAATTACTCGTCACTGACAAGATTTGTCTCTGTTCCTATTTCACGCTGTGGTGTTAGAGGAATCAGTACAGAGTTTTACTATATTAATTAAACACTTAATTTTATGTAACCAAGCCAAAAACTTAGTGTCACTTATTTTTTCTCTGTCCTAGCAAGAATGAATTGAATTTTGTGACTTTCTGGAAAGTGCAGCAAGATTAAATGTGGGGAATTCAGTCTCTGTGTTTGTGATCTGATGTTTTCCTCTCACAGGTCAGTTCCTGCATTGAAATACCAAGAGGAATCTAAGGGCTGGTGTACACTGGGCACTTAACTGGCAGAGCGACGTCTCTCAGGGTGTGATCTCCCCCGCAACCCATAGAGTTAAGGTGACCTAAGCCCTGGTTAGATAGTGCTAAAGAAAAGAAAGAACTGTTCTGTCAACGTAGCTATTACAGGGATGGGAAAACCCCTCCAGTGACTGTCTGCTCCAGAGAGCTATAGCAGTGCCACAGCAGTGTTTTAAGTGTAGATAGAGTGAAACTAGATCTGGCTCCAGTTCACACTGTGGATGCTCAGGCACTAAGGGTGCAATAATAACAACAACACAGTTGTCAGGATTTGAACCTGTGCCAGGAAACCACAATGGATTTGTGATCTATCACCTTAACCACTTGGCCACAACTACTTAACATACACTTGTTTCACTACATGATGATTCTGTTCTCACTGAATTGTCATTCCCATTGTTTGCTCAGACCAGCTTCCCCAGCACACTCATGGCTGTGCATCAGTCTCAGTGTGTCCTTGGCTGAACAGCGAGAATTCCTGCCCATTTCCCTTCCGGCTGGAGCAGGATGAGAGTGTGTTTGTGTGAACGACATTGCTGTAGATTGTTGTTCATTCCCCACTCTGACAATTCAGACAGTCTCTTTCCTAGTCAAATCTCCAGCACATCGTTCCAATAGCCGGGGGCAGGATTTCTCTGGGGCACTGAAATATTTCCGGGGCTGGTGCATGAACTCAGCCTTGCATTTCACCCTCGATGTTTCATGGACGAACAACAGCAGCAGAAAGAAAGAGCCGAGCCAATATCTCACTGGCAGGGATGCAGGTGCCACGTCCCCTCTGTCTGCCCATCGCCATCGCAGGAGAGAAGGGTTCACTGGAATCGAGTGCCCTGGCTCAGACCAGAGACATAGGGAGGTTTTGCTGTTCATGGATCTGTGCAAAGGAAATTGTGTCTCTGTGTGAAATTGAGGTGGGAAATGAAATGTCCACATGGTGGTCCAGTGCCCTAAGGAATGTGGGTGAAGGACTCAGGCTGGGAAATGATTTAACAGGGGTTTGTTTCAATTTATTGCCCTGATTAAAAACTATGGCTAAAATGCAGCCATGTTGTTAGTACGTGTACCTGTGTAGGGACACCCCAGTGGGTGTTAAGTCCATTGCCTTCACCAAGAGCAGTTGATTATTTTATCAAGGTACAAATTTCTTGTCAAGGCCTAGAATCCAGAGAAAACAATACACTGATGATAAGAAGAAGTCTATAAAAAGATTTTGCAGACACCATGGGCGTAACTATGATGTGTTGTGTTTCACTCTTTATATCTGGCGCCACCTCCTTTCCCTTTAGCCTTGTAGTTGACCAAGGGCAAAGCTGAACATCTCTTCAGATACCAGGGAGTGTTTATGTCCATCCCTGCGAGCTACACAAGGGTTTGATGTTGCTGCTTTCAGTCCTCTGGCTCTGCTGGGATAAGGAACAATTCAGGCTGTCACTGAACTGAAGGAGGAAGATCATTTTTTGACAGGGAGAGGGACGCCTCCTCTTAAACATGTTTGTCTGGCTGACAGTCCTGGTTCCCAGGTCTTCCCCATGGGGCTTCAGCAGTTTTGGGACCAGTTCACTCCCTTGGCCCCACCTGCTGCCCCCAGGCGCTCCCCTCCAGGGGCCCTGGCAGTGCAGTATCTGTCTGCTCGCTCCAGTGGCTGCTGGCCCCTCCCCATGGCAGGGCGGGGCAGAGCAGTGCCTCTACGCTCTGCCCCCACTCCAAGCTCCTGCAGTCAATGGGACACTGTGGGGGTGATTCCTGGGGGCAGCAGCATGCGGAGGCCCCCCAGCCTGCCCCGCCTTGGAGCCCCAGGTAAGCACCGCACCCCTGACTCCCTCCCAGAGCCTGCACCCCCTTCCTCCACACACCTCCTCCCACCCGCTCCAATCTCCCTCCCAGAGCCTGCACCCCCATCCCTCCTCCTATTGCCCCTCTCTCTGTCCCAGCCCAGAGCCTGCACCCAGCACCCAAACTCCATCCCAGAGCCTGCACCCTAGAACCCCTCCCCCACCCAAACTCCCTCCCAGAGACCAGCCTCTCACCCCTTCTGCACCCAAACTCCCCCCAGAGCCTGCACCCCTCCTGCACCCCAATCCCCAGCCCCAACCCAGGGCCTGAACCCTAGACCTCCTCCCCCCATCTCCCTTCCAGAGCCTTAGGCAGATGGGGGGCAGAGTTTTGGGGGGCAGGTTCTGAGTGGTATGAGTGACATTATTGGCCCACTGCGAGGATTGGAGGACTGGCACTGGCCCTAAGGTAAATTGAGGTTGAGACCCTGCATTAAGGGATTCGAGCAATGCTGGAGAGACTGACGGGCATGGAGCTGGGGAGCTGTGTGTGCTCCAAGGAGAGTTGTTGTTGTGCTCTGGTGACACAGAGCAGGGGTGGGGAGTTTGTAAGCTGTGGTGTTTGTATAGAGAGAAAGTTTAGTAACCCCTAGGTTAAAAACTGTTCCTGCTCTGGGCTATACATGACACTCTTTGTTGCGAGTATAGATCAGTGGGTGAATGTTTCCCTGCAGGATAATAGGTTCCTAGTCACAATCCAAGTGATTCCTTGAAAAACTTTTTCGAATGAAAATGGATTTCCAGACCCATTTCCAGTATGTTCAGGAGTTCGCTGAATGGGGGCGGGGGGCTTGAAATGAATTTAATCACTCAGCATTTTCCTATGCAAATGAATGAAGACCTAGCAGACCTGTCCAGCAGCTGAAATCAGTTCCAGACCTCGGCGTCTCTAAGAGGGACACTCTGTATCTGAGGCATGTGGGACACCTCTGTGGTGATGACAGGTGAAAAAAATGCTGGATTCAATGAAAGCTGAGACCATAGGAGGGGAAAGTGAACGGCAGCACCATACAGGGTCATAACACTGAGACACGGGGCTTCACTGTCACTGCCCCTGTTTTCCATCATTTATATCCCCCTCCCCCACACATTGTCACACACAACCTTCTCCCCTTGAGCCCAATCCAACCCTCCCCCTCTCCCACACACACTCCATGGGACACAGCCTCTCGGTGACTCACCCAGATGGGGGCTTGTATCTGCATCTCCCCAACAGGGGAGCAGAGAGCCGAAAGGGCCACAGGAGACCAATGGAGCTAGGCAGGGTTAGAAAAGACTTCCCTTCCCTTCTCTTGAGTCCAGTTAATCTCACCCATGGGACATTCCTGCCCCGGGTGGGCTCAAAGCACCAACCTTCCCCTCAGCAATGAAAGGTGGGAACCAGCTCTATCACACAGAAGAAGGCTCCCCACCTCTGCTGCTGCCATTCAGCAGCCATTAATATTGATTTGTTTTAGTTAATGCAACTCTTTCAACCCCTAATCCATCCATGAATCAAGGAGGCAAGACCCTCAGCTGGGAACCAGAGGGGTAATGGGTTAGTGTACAGGACTTATAGTAGTCATGCTGAGTGGAGTGATGCTGAAGTTGTGAATTCAAACCTCACCTAAAGCACTAGCTTTCTTTAAGCAAATGGGTTCTGCCAATCAGTTTACCCTACAGAAAATACAATTGCAGCTCAGAAGACACTGAGGTCCCCTTGCTTTACAGAGAGCAGGGCAGATTCCACAGATCTACCAGGCTCTACTCTCTGCCAGACACCAGGGTCAGGGAGAGCCCAGAGCACTGCCCCTGACTCCCCCTCAGTCTTTGCTCCCCAAACCACATGTGTGCTCACCCTCTTCTCTGTGAGACTCAAACCCTGCCTGACTTTCTATATGTTGATGTGGTTTTCGTCTGTCGTGTTGATCTGCATGTGGGTCCTGTGTGATTTTGGTGGATGCCTGGCATAGTTTTGTGTGCATGTGTGTATGATTTTTGCATACAGATTGTTTTTTTTGCCTAGTATTCTTTTGATATGTGGGTTTTGTGCTTTCTTGTTGTGGGCTTTTGCTGTATTTTTTGGTGTGGATTTGTTCTTTCTATATTTTGTGTGGCTTTCCCTTATGTGTATATGCCTCTGTGTGCTGTGTGGGTTTGTGTGGGTTTGGTTTTTGTTTATGTCTGTGTGGGCCTGTGCAGTCTGTGATTTTCTCTTTCTCTCTGTGTGTGTTTGTCTCTCTGTTTGTATCTTCATGTGTAAATTCACTGGAATTTTTCAAAATCTTCACAGCTTTGCCAATTTTCACCAGGAATTTTTATCCATTAACAAATTCTCACGTTTTCCCTACTAGTTGGTGACCACTGGCCCAGGGGCATGTCAGTCTCAGAGTCCTGATTTCCCATTGACCCTTCCCCCTTCTATTGGGACTGGGAACTAGCCAACCAAAAACCCCACTAAGTTTTAGTAAAGGGCCAACAGTCCCTTACACGAGCCAGCCCCATGAGGGTCACCGATGGCCAGAGAAGGCAGCACAAGCTGGTCCCATGGTGTAATGGGCAGCACCCAGGACTCTGAATCCTGCAGTCTGAGTTCAAATGTCAGTGGGACCTTGTGCTGGTTTGTGGTAAAGCCCTGGAGCTCAAAGTGCTCAATTTCGCTGTCTCCAGTTGTTTAAGAGTGAGTCCTTTCCCTCCTGCTGAGTGACTCACACCCACTGGAGCCAGGTCTTTGGTTGAGATGGCTGCAATGGATTGGGGTGTAGAGGTGGCTATGGCTGCCTGTGGTTTGACCTGGTGGTTGGGATTTTTGCTGCTTCATCTGATGCCCACAAGTTTGGCCCTTGTGCTTCCCACCACACTTTTCCTCTCGCCCACACGGCGCTTGAAGTAAGGAGTGCCAGGGCCGGGATTAATAGTCAGGGCTTGGCAGGAGAGAGGTGGAGCCCAGCCTGGAACCCCTCACACCTTCTCTCCTCCGGACACCGAGAGCTGGGGCGGCTGGTGCTGACAGCTCCAAGGGAAGGTTTATAAGCCACAGAGCAACTGAAAGTGGGGCAAGAGGAGGGGGGGGACCATGCCTATGCATGGCCAGCAGACAGCCACAAAGACCTCCGGCCAGGCTGCTCCCTTTCATGCCAAACACTCACTGAAAGCGACCCACAGACCAGCATGCAGGGCAGCTGCTGATGCTCTGTGGCCAACATCAGAAGAAGGTAGGAAAGCAGGGCCAGCCCCCTGGTGTGACCTCTGTCTGTTCCCACTCACAGTGCTCACTTTTGCAGTGGGGCAGGAGATTTTTCCCCAAGAGGCTTTTCCCCAGCTGGCGAGACGCAGAGAAACACCCAGGCTCCCAAGGTGCTATTTACCAAGCCCCCTCAAGCACAGGGACTGGCGCACATTTGGAAGAGGGAAACTGCTCTACACGCCAGCCCGAGCAGCCGCCCATTATCTTTGGCAAGTCAGGAATGGCAAAGGCTAGACTGGAAGGACCTGGGGCTCCTGCCCCAGCCTTTGTGACACCCAACCCCCAACTCCTTCCCAGGGCTCTAGCTGAAGCCAGAGCTTTGGCCTGAGCGGCCAAGAAAAGGTTCCAGCCCTGAAGGGAGCAGGACTTTCAGCATGAAGGTAAAACTGCAGCAACACAACCATGATGGGACTTGAACTCTCAATCACCTGATCTTAAGTCAGACATCTTAACCATTAGGCCACGTGGTCAGGGTAGAAAAGCACCCTCCAAGCACTTCTTTAGTGTTTCTCGGGTCTTCTACTGAGCGAGGCCGAGACTCTCTGGGCACAAGAAATAGAGTTCCCAGTGACACGTGAGAATTAATTCTATGGAGCCAGGTGCAGGACTTTGGCAGGGAGGCTCAGGCATGGGGGACTGGGGTGCAGTGGACGGGCTGGCTGTCTAGGTGAGGAGATTTAGTGACCCTCAGGTGCAGGAGGGAGGAAGAGAAGGAGGAATTGGCAGTGGCCATGGAGAAGAAGAGGAGGGGTGGAGACTCTTAGCAAGCCTGGCTAGCTCAGTCAGTAGAGCATCAGGCTCTTAATGGGAGGAGCCAGGGTTTGAGCTGCTGTCCAGGGACTCAGCTTTTAAGTTGTCTTATGTGCCAGGAGCCAAATGATTCCTGGTGGTGCCCAGAGCCATGGGTGGGCCAGAGAGGCTGAGACTTGTGGTACCTGCTCTGTGGCAGTGATCCTGGCAGCTCAGACTCAGGGAAGGCTTCTGTACTCAGAGGTGCTGACTTTGAGAGTTCCCGGGCAGTGCTCAATTCCTGCTCCACCTCAGGCTTGGCCCCAAAACCATCAAATCTCTTCCCACCCCACCCTGCCCCGCTTCTTTCTCTCCTCACTCCTCCAGCACACCCCATCAATGGCCGGCGGGAGGCGCTGAAGGAGAAGAGGAGGAGCTTGTCAGCCAGGCCTGCTAACAGGTGGGAGGTGCAGGGGCAGAGGTGTCTGCTGGGCACCTTTTTTTTTTCCTCTGTTGGTTCTGCAGCTCTGTAGCACCCATGGAGTTGCTGACTTGGCTCCTTTCGCATGCTAGAGAGAGGAGCAGAACCAGGGCTATGGCTGATCTATGGGGCACCAGGTGAGCAGCAGAGGCTACAGGTGCTGAGAGTTTGCCTGACACCTCAGGGACACAGTGTGAGGTGGTGCCCCAGGGATATCTATGAAAGGAGCAGAACAGGATTCTCTTGGTTGGGGAGAGAATTGAGAATGTCTCAGGGGGTTGTAGAGAGGTGTTGCCCGGGTTAGAGACTGGCTAAAATACTGGCCTTGCTGTGAGCATAATTTGAGCCTATATAGGGGAACCCTATTAGATTTCAACTCCAACACCTTAACCACTTGGCCATCATAGCTGTGAGCACAAAACTCCCCCACTGCCAGAGAAACTGGTAAAGAATCATAATGACCAGGTGTGAAGTCATCTGAACTACAGAATTCCCACAGCAAACCTGGCTCCCAAAGCACGGGGCGGGATTTGGGGTTTGTTCTCTTTGCTTAGCCATGTGCAGTTGCACAGAGAGCGCGTTTAAAAGTCTCCCCTCCCACAGAGCGGGAATGGGAAATGATTCTCAACTTGAAGCTGATGTAGGGTGATGAGATGTCCCAATTTTATCGGGACTGTCCCTATATTTGCTTGTTTGTTCCGTGTCCCGACCGATGTTTGGTCAGGACCCTGGAGAAACAAAACACTTTGTCCTCTTCTCCGGCACACAGGCATAGTCTGGAGGGATACTTACCCCCACCCCAACTCTGCCCCCTCATTCCCCATTGGATCCCTCCCCAAATCCCGGCCCTGGCCCTGACCCCAGCCCCACCCTCTCACCGCCCCATTGGATCCCTCCCCAAATCCTCGCCCTGGCCCTGCCTCTTCCGCAATTACGTGGCATTCTTCCTCCCTCCCAGGTTTGCACATGGGCCATGGCCATGGCCGGGAGTGCAGCGGGGAAGCTGCTCCAGCACTGCAGCCTGCGGGGCAGCGCAGTGGGGCTGGGGGCAGCACAGAGCAGGCAGGGCCCAGGTGGGCGGGTGATGGAGACACATGTGGGGTGGACACGCTCCTGCTGGGAGCTGCCTGGTTCACCCCTTGCCGGGAGCTGCAGGAGGGGCCCGGATCATGGCTCAGCTGCAGAGCTCAGAGCCCAGGCTGGGCCCAGGAGCGAGGCGATAGGGGAGCTGGGGGTGTAGCGGGGGTTGGAGCCAAGAGTTGGTTGAGATGGGGCTGTGCCACTGCTGCTTGGTGGCGAGGGGGATCTCCGGCTTTTTTTTTGCTCTGCTCCTCGCGTCCTGATATTTCATCTTTGACATCTGGTCACCCTAGCCTGATATGAAGGAGGATGTCTGGACCAAGGGGCCAGGGACTGGCCTTTGCTAGAGAAACCACTGTCAAGTTTTAGCCAATTAGGACAAGTCATCAAATAAGAACAACCTTAGGTATCAGTAACTGCTACAGGTTGCAAATTCCTACATGCAGCAGTTTCTGGCACTACACCTGCGCAGCTCTGCTCCCCGGCTCTTCTCGGGCTCCTGCTCTCTCCTTAGCTCTGCCCCACTCTCACCCAGGCAGTTCCAGCTCACATGGAGGATGGGACCCCCTGGCCTGGTGACTCCGTCATTACACTGCCTGGCCTGTCAGTGCAGCTAACTTGGAGCTTTGGCCTCTCCCCATTGCCCCTGGGGACTGTCAGTCTCAGGGTCCTGATTTCCCATTAATCCTTCCCCCTTCTATTGGTGCTGGGAACTAGCCAACCAACGCCCCCCCCCCACTAAGTTTTAGTAAAGGCCCAAGAGCCCCCTTACACAAGCAGCCCCATGAGGGTCACCGATGTGCAGGGAAGGCAGCACAAGCTGGTCCCATGGTGTAATGGGCAGCACTCAGGACTCTAACTCCTGTAATCTGAGTTCAAATCTCAGTGGGACCTTGTATCGGCTTGTGGTCATAGGCAGCAGGTTATATACATTTGCAGTGCTTGGGCTCCAGGAATATTCAGGGCTGGGGGCCCTGCTCCAACAATATTTGGAGCTGGGTCTCTTCCCCTGGCCCTGGCTCCTGCCTGCCACCTCTCCCTGCCTGACAAAAAGCAGCGTGTTTCTGTCCCCTCCCTGCTCCTACTGCTGGAGTAGAGCGATTCTGAGCAGAACTGCTGTCTGCTGCCCCAGGGTCCTAGTGCCTGCCCACCACTAATGGAAAGGCAGGTTGCCCGAAGCTGCTGAGCCCTGTCCTGCATCATGAATCTCTCATCCTCAGCCCTGCACTCCCTCCCAGAGGGTGCAGCTCTTCCCACCCCCAAACTCCATCCCATAAGCCTGCACCCCAGATCTCCCCTCCCAGAGACTTGGGCAGTTGGGGGGCGGGTTCTGGACCCCACCAAAATTTCTACAAACTTGCCACCCATGCTTATGGTAAAGCCCCAGAGCTCAACTTCCCTGTCTCCAGCTGTGTAAGAGTGAATTTTTCCCCTCCTGCTGGGTGACTCACACCTCCTAGAGCCAGGTCTTTGGCTGGGAGGGCCACAATGGGTTAGGGCTCTGGAACTTGCTACCCTGATAGTTGGGATTCTTGCTGCTGCACCTGATGTTCACAAGCTTGGCCCTTGTGCTTCCTACCACACTTTTACTCTGGCCCACATAGTGCTTGAAGAAAGGAGTGCCAGGGCTGGGATTAATAGTCAGGGCTTGGCAGGAGGGAGGAAGAGTCCCAGGCTGGAGCCCCACACACCTTCCCTCCTCCGGGCACCTAGAGCAGAGGCAGCCCAGCTCTGTCCGCTGGATACCTCTGCAGAGTAGGTGAGTTCATGTAAATACCGTCTGGTCCCAAAGCCTCCTCCCAACCCTGGTCATCAGTAGCTGTCAGGGGAGAGCTCATTCACACCTCGCTTACAAATCATCATTTGAAATTCTAAGGTTGGCCAACACTGCCGAAGCCAATGCACCCACATTGTCAGCAAACACAACAGCTGGGTGAGGAAACCCGGCTTTGTCCAGACTTTCCAAACCTATTTTACTTTCTCAGGTACAAGTAGTTTTCATACGTTGTATCTGCTTTTAAAGTGTGTGTTAACGTTTCAATTTCCATTCAAATTTGCAACCAATGGAACCAACATTGGCAGCGCTGCATGTAACTACCTGACAACTGAGGGAGGGGGTGTTGGGGAAATTCGGGGAAGGGGGTGCACAGCCCCCTGGCTGGGGGGCGTATAGGGAATGCCCAATTTCACTGAATTGAGTCTCCTACTGCAGCACCTCAGTTGGTTACATCAGAGAGGAGCTGCAGTGTCTAGGCAGTGGGATGCCTGTGCCTTTAAGAGCCCAGCCCTGGGAAGTCCATGCTGAGAGGTGCTGCCTGTGGGAGGGGAAATAAAAAAGCCCTCTGCTCCCCCCACCCATGTTTGCAAACACTGGAGTCTCAGCCCACCGGGATAACTGTTACCCCTCTGCCCCTGCCTGTGCCGGGGTTTAACCCTCTGGCAGCGCCCCCCTCTGGGTTTAACTCCGGCTCCTTCCCCCCTCCCTGACTTTGCCCTTCAGTCCCTCTCCTAACTCTGCCTCCAGCTGCTTGCCCCCCCGACCAGTCAATTTCCACCCCTGGTCAGACCCTGCCCCCCCCTCCTCTGATTTGCCCTCCTTTGCCCCTTTTTAATCCCTGTAAAAAGTAGGGGGTGCTGGGTCCCATTCTCTGGAGGGGGAGCTGGGCACCTGGCCCCTGCCTGCCCAGTGCTCAAAGTGCCCCACGATCTTGTGGATGTTTTCCGAGTGCTGCAGGGTCACCTGCAGGGGGAGAGAGACGCGGTTAGGAGGTAATGCAGCCAAGGGTGCCTCACCCAATATTGAGATGCAGCCACCTCTGGGGTGAGTTACACACGTCAGCAAATGAATTTGGAACAAGAAACGCACTGAAAGGACCGAGGCAGCTGCAGGAGGTGGAGAAAACCAGAAAAAGCAGTATCCCTGGATCCCAGCCCTGCTCCTCCCCCACTCTACTCCCAACCCCCACTCCCCTCCCACATGTGAGGGGAGAACCCAGGAGTCCTGGTCCCCAGCCTTGCCCATTCCCATATTTTGATATGGCTCCATCCAACAGCTGCCCCCACAATTGCAGGGCAGTGCCATGCAGCTACGGCCCCGGCTCTAATAGAGGCCGCGTGTGAGACGGAGAACTACGCTTCCCAGTGTGCACCGGGAGGGGGCGCGTTGCCTGAGCAACCGTTCATCACTTCCGCTCTGAGACGAGCCAGGAACTACAACTCCCAGCCTGCCCCGGGGCGCTTCCGTCCTCTCGAGCCCAGGAGAGTGTAGGAGAGGGCGGGTCCCTGGGTCAATCGGACCCCTCCCGCCCCGCCCCCCAGAGAGCCCCGGCCCCGCCCTCCCCAAGCTGCGGCTCCTGACGCGAACTCTCGTGTCCCGGGGTCTCGGCCTGGCCCCGCCCCCCGCAGCGCGGCGCCCCCCAGTGCGGTGGGGGCTGCCGGGCGCCTGCTCCTCCCCTGGGCTCGTCTGTGCCGCCCCGATGTGCCCCGCGGGGCTGCCCCGCTCGGGGGGGGGTGGAGCCCTATGGAAAGACGGGGGTGGGCAGGGCTGGGAGCCAGGACTCCTGGGTTCTCCCCCAGCTCGGGGAAGGGGGGCTAGGGGTTAGAGTGGGGGAGGGGCAGGGCTGGGAGCCAGGACTCCTGGGTTGTCCCCTAGCTCGGGGAGGGGGGGCTAGAGGTTAGAGTGGGGGAGGGGCAGGGATGGGAGCCAGGACTCCTGGGTTCTCCCCCAGCTCGGGGAAGGGGGGGCTATGGGTTAGAGTGGGGGAGCGGCAGGGCTGGGAGCCAGGACTCCGGGGTTCTCCCCCCAGCTCGGGCAAGGGGGGGGGCTAGAGGTTAGAGTGGGGGAGGGGCAGGGCTGGGAGCCAGGACTCCTGGGTTCTCCCCCAGCTCGGGGAAGCGGGGCTAGGGGTTAGAGTGGGGGAGGGGCAGGGCTGGGAGCCAGGACTCCTGGGTTCTCATCCCAGCTCGAGGAAGGGGGGGCTATGGGTTAGAGTGGGGGAGGGGCAGGGCTGGGAGCCAGGACTCCTGGTTTCTCCCCCCAGCTCGGGGAAGGGGGGCTAGGGGTAGGAGTGGGGGAGGGGCAGGGCTGGGAGCCAGGACTCCTGGGTTCTCCTGCAGCTCGGGGAGGGGGGGCTAGGGGTTAGAGTGGGAGAGGGGCAGGGCTGGGAGCCAGGATTCCTGGGTTCTCCCCCAGCTCGGGGTAGGGGAGCTAGGGGTTAGAGTGGGGGAGGGGCAGGGCTGTGAGCCAAGACTCTTGGGTTCTCCCCCAGCTTGGGGAGGGGAGTGGAGGTTAGGGGGTAGAGTGGGGAAGGAACTGGGGGGTCTCCTGCCCAACAGGCAAATCCAGGAGCTGGTGTCGGGCAGCAGGTCACTTGTGGGCCCCGAGTGTCTGATCCGGAAACAGCTGTCTGTCCCCACGCCTGGGGACTGCGCATAGCTGGCAACCGTCTCCTTGTACCTGAGAATTATCCATACACCCCAGGGGTGTGAGCCCTGCGCTCCTCTGTCAGTGCCTGGGGCACAGAGCCATGTGTATGAGTCACTCTCTGTGCAGGGATGTTAGTTCATACAGACTTTGCTGGTGCTTTTTCTGTAGCCTGTGGTAAAATGAGGCAATTAACTAGATGCGTTGATGGAAGTTCTCTGCGTACCCTCAGGGGTACACGTACCCCTGGTTGAGAACCACTGACGCAGAGGAACCCAGGCCCACCCCCCACATTCTGACTTCCAACCCCGTACCCTGGACAGCTGGTTCAGCTTTGCTTACCTTGCATCAGCCTCAAGTCAGCTTCACTGGGTCACCACTTCCACCATGGCCAGACATCAGAGAGAGGAAGTCTCCTCTCAGCTGTAAAAGCAGCAAGGGCTCCATGAGGGGTCGGTGCTGGTGGAGCAATTATTGACACTTTCTCTAGTCTCCTTTTCAGATTTTGCCCCATTTTCTCTTTAATTCTCCAATGTTAATTTAACAGTCTCAGATTTGGGATATTTTCACACCCATTTGACCTGCAGCAAATTTTCTTCCTTTCTTTGGGAAATTGTCCTGAATCATTCCCCAAAGGAGAAGGGGCTTAATGGATGCAGTTTGCAGAGTCCTGAGACACAGCTGCCTCTGGGGTGGGCTGGGGTGGCCATTCTCTGCTGGCGAGGAAGGGGACAGGAGGAAAAAGTCCCCAGTGGAGACTGTCCAGCACAAGTTATGCAGTCCTGGCTACTGCTACCCCCAACTGCCAGTCACCTGCCTGCCCCTGCTTCTGCCTCCTCCCCACTGCCAGGGAGTTTTCCTGCTCCACACTCCCCTCACGTACCCTCTTAAAGCACCTCCCCAAAGGGCTCCCTGCTGCCATGTGAATGGTGTGTGTGTGTGTGTGGGGGGGAATTATTAGTGTCTGTTAATTGAATTTCCACTGTCCAATTACTCTCACTTAATATAAAATATCTTCATATTCGGGTGGTTTTCTCTCATTAGCAAATGTTCCTTTTTAGACCCATTTCTTCCCCAGTTCTCAAAGATACATATAAAATATCCTGTGTGCAGCTCTGTAGTAGGCAGGGAGGTCCCAGGGTTTTGGAGGCTTCCCCTTTGGTTTGTATACAAATGTTTGGTGTTATTCTCCAGCCCATTCCTTATGAATACTAACATGATGTTAACTTTTTTGCTGGCAGCTGTGAATTGAGGGGAGCTTTTCATTGATCTGTCTACAGCAACATACAGTTCCCATTCTTGGGTTGTGTAGCCGATAATCTGTTCTGCTGCCGTCGCTAGGTGTAATGCATGTTCAGTAGGGGTTTCTCCCCTCTTCCCTTTTTGTATTTCTTCTCCCTACTAGTGTTGGGGTGTCCTTCTTCTCAGGTTAGTGTATTAATGATCTCATCTTGGGGTCATATGTGTCAATTCATTGCTACATCTTCAGAGAACTATCCATGATGACTCCAAGATCTCTTTCCTGATTAGTTGTAGCTAAATTAGCCCCCATCGTATTGTATGTATAGTTGGGGTTATGTTTTTCCAATGTGACATTTATCCACACTAAATTTCATTTGTCATTCTGTTGCCCAATCGCTTAGTTTTGTGAGATCTTTTTGAAGTTCTTCGCAGTCTGCTTTGGTCTTAACTATCTTGAGCAGTTTAGTATCATCTGTGAACTTTGCCACCTCACTGTTTACCCCTTTCTCCAAATCATTTATGAATAAGTTGAATAGGATTGGTCCTAGGGCTGACCTAGGAAAATCACAGCAGCAAGATGGAGTCTGGGGTCACATGGGCAGGTCACATGTCCATGCAGGATTCAATTTGCTTGGCTAGAGATTGGAGTGGAGAGGTCACCCCAGGCTTTAGGCCTGAAGTAGGGTTACCAACTTTCCGCACAAAACCAAACAGCCTAACCCCGCCCCTTCCCCAAGGCCCCACCTCTTCCCTGAGGCCCTTCCCCGATTCACTACATTCCCCCTCCCTCGGTGGCTCGCTCTTCCCCACCCTCACTCACTGTCACTTGGCTGGGCAGGGGGTTGGGGTGCGGGAGGGGGTGAGGGTCCTAATGGGGGCTGAGGGCCAGAAATGAGGGGTTCAGGGTACGGGTAGGGGCTCCAGGCTGGAACAGGGGGTTGGGATGCGGTAGGGGGGAAGGGCTCTAACGGGGAGTGAAGGCCAGGAGTGAGGGGTTCAGGGTACGGGAAGGGGCTCCGGGCTGGGCAGGAAGTTGGGACGCAGGAGGGAGTTAGGGCTATAAAGGGGGGTGAAGAGCAGGAATGAGGGGGTCAGGGTACAGGAAGGGGCTCCAGGCGGGGCTGAGAACCCAGGAGTCCTGGTCCCCAGCCTTACCCACCCCCATATTTCGATATGGCTCCATCCAACAGCTGCCCCCACAATTGCAGGGCATTGCCGTGGGGCACACTAGGGCCTGCCTGTTTGCACAGGATGGGCAATGCCAGTGCTCCAGGATGGGGAGAGACGATGCTAAGGGAGAAGCAGGCAGCAGACAGCTCCCATGACAGAGAAAGAAACGCTAGGGGGTGCTGTGCTGTGCTGCAAGGAGTGAAGGGGGTTGGCAGGGAATGGGAGGACCTTCCCTCACAGCAGGTGCGTCTGTCTCCCTCCCAAATCCTCCCCAGCCCTACCCCAACCCAGGCTAATCCCGGCCCAGCTACTAGGGTTAAATTTGGCCTGGATTCCCCAGCTCCTGGGGGTGGGGCATGGGGCTGGGAAGCATGAGCCTCTACTCCCCCTTCCCCAGACAAAGTTGCATGGGCACAGACCAAGGGAGCCTGCAGCACTGCTGCCTAGAGGAAACGGAGTCACCAGCCACTGACAGACACATCATGGTTCTCCTCATCCTCATCCTCTTTTCCATATACAACCTGGCCAGGGGAGGGGGGGTAAACTCAGGGAAGTTGCATAGTTAACCTGTGGAACTCCTTGAAAGAGGATGTGGTGAAGGCCAAGACTATAACAGGGTTCAGAAAAGAACTAGATAAGTTTGTGGTGGATAGATCCATCAAGGGCTATTAGCCAGGGTGGGCAGGGATGGTGCCTGTAGCCTCTGTTTGCCAGAAGCTGGGAATGGGCAATAGGGGATGGATCACTTGATGATTCCCTGCTCTGTTCATTCCCTCTGGGGCACCTGGCACTGGCCACTGTCAGAAGACAGGAGGATACTGGGCTAGATGGACTTTGCGTCTGAACCAGTCTGGCCGCTCTTATGTCTCCCTTGGATCAGCAGTGACACCCAGTGGGCAGTCAGAGTAATGCACAGAAGGTGTTTTGCTTGGCGCAGCAGTGACACCCAGTGGCCAGGTGGCGTAATGCACAGCATGTGTCTGCCTTCTAGGAGCAGTGACACCCAAGGACCAGTCACGGTATGGCACATAGTGTGTTTCCCACCAATCTGGGTAAGGCACAGAGCATGTTTCCCATGGAGCAGCAGTGACACCCAGTGACCAGCAGGAATGGCATCAGACTCTTCTCCTTTAGTGGGGAACTGAGATGGGCTAGACAAAAAAAACTGGGGGGCTGTACCCCCCATCACCTGTCCCCACCCTTCACGGGGGCCATGCCTCTGTTCCTTCTCAGTTAAAGGTGAGGCTCATCTCCTCTCCCCCTGGGTACGGTTTACAGCAATACAAACTTTATTAAAATAAAATAGTAAACAGGATTTACTTTAAATATTCTAAATCTGTCCAAATTTTAGTACTGAATCCAAAGTTCTCTTAAAGATCTCATCAGTAACCAAAACCTAAATGAAAAATTGAAACCAAAAACAAGGCTTAATTTAAAATCCAAACATTAAGAAAAACTTTGTTTGTAAAAAATAAAAACTAACGAATCCTGTAAATTAATAATTTCAACATTTTATCAAAAAAGTGTGCTACAGCAGAATGATAAAATAACATCAAATAAATGAGCATGACCACTAAAACCTCCTATAAAGGAATTGAATCCTTGAATACTGGCCAAATCTGTATAAAATATGCAGAACTATGTCAAAACTGGTGTTGCAGGTCAGCCATTCGAATCCAGCAAATGTCAATTAAAAGCTCCATTCCAACTAAAAACACCAAAACAACCCAATAAACCAAAATGGTCACAGCCTGAAACAAACCTACACAGAAGCAAAATTAAACCTGTACCAACATTGGAACAAACAATGTAAATTTCTAATTCTAACTTCTTGTTTCTCCCAGGAGGAAGGTGTTTTCCACCCCAGTAACCAGGCTGTCACTGCAGCTTTCCTTTCACTAAATAAGATTTTTACCAAATATAAATTGCCCTCCAATTTCTCTAAGAGAAATTGAAATTGTATCTTTGCACTAATATCTCAAATGTGCAAGTCCATTCCCTCAGAGCAGCCCCACACCCTCAGGCCAGGGGAGAATCCCAACTGGTTTGTGCATTTGTAACCCTGGGGCCTGAAGCTGATGAGAGAAAGGGAAGTGAGCCATCCTGGAGCTTTCCGATACCACCTGCGAGGAGCACAGGGATTTGACTGAGTGAAATCCTGGCTAATTTTCACCTTGTTCTCTGCCAGCAGGCTCCGCTGGAGAGCTCGAGAGTGACTTGACCATGGCAGCACCCTATTTACATATTAAAAGCCGGCATTTTGGGGCCAATGGGGTGAAATGTGAGTACTTTTGGGGTTGGGACCCACATGAGAAGGGATGTGGACAAATTAGAGAGAGTCCAGAAGAGGGCAATAAAAATGATTAGGGGACTGAGACACATGACTTACGCGAACCTACAGGCCATATCCTGTATGTTAAGCTAAGGCAAAGTTAGCATATCTATATTGTGACCTTTAACTCAGAGAGGAAAATCGACCTTTATCATGTTACTTAAATAGATAAGTACCTACGCCTGTCTAAGACCTTTACCTAGACCAATCGACAATGGAGAATGGCATAAGGGTTTTTTCAGTGTTGTACCCACAGATTTAACAGGTACACTACAAGGTAACTTATGTGCATATGTACATGTCGTCAGCAAGCACAAACATACTAGCCTATGAAGTAAATGTACCCTAATGTTTTGTGGGTGAGGAATGAAATTTGGGCATAGGAGGAAGGATTTCCGGCCCTTGTGCCCTATAAAAGAGGTAACCCACCTCGCTAGATCACTTTGCTCTATCATTCTGACTTACTTCCTCCACTCTCTCTCTATGTACTATCAGCAGGCTGTACTTGTTCTTAAACTTTAAGTTTCAAGGGAACTAGGCTAAGTTCGGTTTCCCTAAGTTGTTATTCTTTGTTTATTAGGTTTTGATTTTAAGTTTAACATATTCAAGTAAACCCTAAGTAACACCAGCTTTTTCTAAGCACTGCATCTTTCACTTAAGAAGTGAGAAACCTGAACTGCAAGGCTGGTCCTGTGTCTCTTACCACCAGGTTATCAAGGAAGGCTGTGAATATATTAACCAAAACTTTGTTGCATATAATGCCATAGGTACCTTTTGAATAGCAGTAATGCAAATGTAACTTTGTAACTCAATTAAATTAAATAAAATGTAAGCTAATCAATTAAATTTTCATCAAATTATCCAAATTAATATTATTAGTACACCCTACATCAGGCTACATGGGACAGAGAGTTGGAGTGCAGAGGGATGAAGGCAGTGGCTCTGGGGGTGCAGACTCTGAAGTGAGGTTAGAATGAGGCATTCAGGATGCAGTAGAGGACTCAGGGTTAGGATAGAGAATTGGGCTGTGAATGCTCTAAAATGAGGCCAAGAAAGAGAAAACTGAGATGCAAGAGAGAAATCAAGCTAGAGCAAAAACCAGAGAAGAAATGTGCGATTTGAGCTACAGAGAGAAAAAAAAACCTCTGCCTGTCCCCTCTCACCAAAGCATCTAAGAACCAGATGAGAGACATCTCTCCCCCACTGTAACAAGAATTCCAGTTGACCTGGACTGAGGAAGGAAATCTTCTCCTTTGTAGCACTAGCAGACCTGGACTGAATCATGAACACCTCATCCCCTCCCTCCCGCCCGCCCGCCTCCAATCTAGTGTTCCTGGCGTGGGGCACGGGAGGGGCTCCTCTCTTCTCCATTTGGGACATGGTGGGATGAAAGAAGTGACAGGGCTTTATGGGAAATAATTATTTGCCTGATTCATGTGCAAGTCCTAGTCTCTGCTGACCCAAACAAACCGTTTATCCTGCATGCTGATGCCAGTTTGGAGGGTCTGGGAGCAGTCCCGTACCAGGAAGTGGAAGGAAATGTAAATCTGTAGGCTTTGCCAGCTGAGGACAGTCTGATAGCGAAACTTGCTATCCCATCCACCAGCTGCAGTTCTTGGCCTTGAAATGGGCCACCACTGAGAAATTTCGAGACTACTTGTGTGGTGCTCAGTGTCAGGTGTGGACAGAGAACAATCCACTGACTTATGTGTTAACAAGGGCTAAGCTGGATGCTACAAGGCAGAGATGGGTGGCTACTTTTGCTAGCCATAACTTCGCATTCAATACCAATGAGTTGGTATATAGGGAATGTGATTTATCAGGACCATCTATTCTTGGCTGGGGGGAGGATGTAAGCAGGGCCGCTATGAATTCTACCCTGCCATCTGTTGGTGATCTGTTGTAAAGGCCTTTTGAGGCTGATGTCATTTGCACGGTTCCACCCACCCCAGATTGTATGATGGGGGTGCTTGTCCAAAGGGTCTATCGCACACCTCCCGCCCTGCTCCCCAAAGATCCCCGGCCCCACCTTCCCCAACCTCTGGCTCCAGGCGCGAACTCTCGTGTCCTGGAGTCTTGGCCTGGCCCCACACCCCCTGCTGCGCGGAGCCCCCCAGTGTGGTGGGGGCTGCCAGGTGCCTGCTTCTCCCCTGGCCTCGTCTCTGCCCGCGCCAATGTGCCCCACTGTGCTGCCCCACTCGGGGGGTGGGAGTGCGTTGGGTGGAGCCCTATGGAAATACAGGGATGGGCAGGGCTGGGAGCCAGGACACCTCAGTTCTCCCCCCAGCTCGGGGAACGGGGGGATAGGGGATAGAGTGGGGGAGAGGCAGGGCTGGGAGCCAGGACTCTTCGGTTCTCCCCCCAGCTCGGGGAAGGGGGGGCTAGGGGTTAGAGTGGGGGAGGGGCAGGGCTAGGAGCCAGGACTCCTGGGTTCTCCCGCCAGCTCGGCGAGGGGCAGGACTGAGAGTCAGGACTCCTGGGTTCTCCCCTAGCTCGAGGAGGGGAGTGGAGATTAGGGGGTAGAGTGGGGGAGGGGCTGGGGGGTCTCCTGCCCAAGAGGCAAGTCCAGGAGCTGGTGTCGGGCAGCAGGTCACTTGTGAGCCCCGAGTGTCCGATCTGGAAACAGCTGCCTGTCCCCACGCCCAGGGACTGCGCGTGGCTGACAACCGTCTCCTTGTACCTGAGAATTATCCATACACCCCAGGGGTGTGAGCTCTGCGCTCCCCTGTCAGTGCCTGGGGCACAGAGCCATGTGTACGAGTCACTCTGTGCGGGGATGTCAGTTCGTACAGACTTTGCTGGTGCTTTTTCTGTAGCCTGTGGCAAAATAAGATAATTACCTAGATGGATTGATGGAAGTTCTCTGCGTACCCTCAGGGGTACACGTACCCCTGGTTGAGAACCACTGATGTAGGGGAACCCAGGCCCACCCCCCCATTCTGACTTCCAACCCCATACCCTGGGCAGCTGGTTCTGCTTTGCTTATCTTGCATCAGCCTCAAGTCAGCTTCACTGGGTCACCACTTCCACCATGGCCAGACATCAGAGAGAGGAAGTTTCCTCTCAGCTGTAAAAGCAGCAAGGGCTCCATGAGGGGTCAGTGCTGCTGGAGCAATTATTGACACTTTCTCTAGTCTCCTTTTCAGATTTTGCCCCATTTTCTCTTTAATTCTCCAATGTTAATTTAACAATCTCAGATTTGGGATATTTTCACACCCGTTTGACCTGCAGCAAATTTTCTTCCTTTCTTTGGGAAATTGTCCTGTATCATTCCCCAAATGAGAAGAAACTTAATGGATGCAGTTTGCAGAGCCCTGAGACACAGCTGCCTCTGGGGTGGGCTGGGGTGGCCATTCTCTGCTGGTAAGGAAGGGGACAGGATGAAAAAGTCCCCAGTGGAGACTGTCCAGCACAAGGTTACGCAGTCCTGGCTACTGCTACCCCCAAATGCCAGTCACCTGCCTACCCCTGCTTCTGCCTCCTCCCCACTGCCAGGAAGTTTTCCTGCTCCACACTCCCCTCACATACCCTCTTAAAGCACCTGCTCAAAGGGCTCCCTGCTGCCATGTGAATGGTGTGGGTGTGTGTGTGTGTGGGGGGGAATTATTGCTGTCTGTTAATTGAACATCGACTGTCCAATTACTCTCACTTAATATAAAATATCTTCATATTCGGGTGGTTTTCTCTCATTAGCAAATGTTCCTTTTTAGACCCATTTCTTCCCCAGTTCTCAAAGATAGATATAAAATATCCTGTGTGCAGCGCTGTAGTAGGCAGGGTGGTCCCAGGGTTTTGGAGGCTTCCCCCTTGGTTTGTATACAAATGTTTGGTGTTATTCTCCAGCCCATTCCTTATGAATACTAACTTGATGTTAACTTTTTTGCTGGCGGCTGTGAATTGAGTGGAGCTTTTCATTGATCTGTCTACAGGAACATGCAGATCCCGTTCTTGGGTTGTGTAGCCGATAATCTGTTCTGCTGCCGTCGCTAGGTGTAATGCATGTTCAGTAGGGGTTTCTCCCCTCTTCCCTTTTTGTATTTCCTCTCCCTTCTAGTGTTGGAGTGTCCTTCTCCTCAGGTTAGTGTATTAATGATCTCATCTTGGGGTCATATGTGTCAATTCATTGCTACATCTTCAGAGAACTATCCATGATGACTCCAAGATCTCTTTCCTGATTAGTTGTAGCTAAATTAACCCCCATCATATTGTATGTATAGCTGGGGTTATGTTTTCCCAACGTGACATTTATCCACATTAAATTTCATTTGCCATTTTATTGCCCAGTCACTTAGTTTTGTGAGATCTTTTTGAAGTTCTTCGCAGTCTGCTTTGGTCTTAACTATCTTGAGCAGTTTAGTATCGTCTGTGAACTTTGCCACCTCACTGTTTACCCCTTTCTCCAAATCATTTATGAATAAGTTGAATAGGATTGGTCCTAGGGCTGACCTAGGAGAATGACAGCAGCAAGATGGAGTCTGGAGTCACATGGGCAGGTCACATGTCCATGCATGATTCAATTTGCAGGTCTACGCCATTGTTTACATGTTAGTTTGAATGTCCCCAGGAAAGCTCAGATGTTGATTGGCATTTTCCAAAGTGCATTGTCAGTGAAACGTTTCTTGATTGGGCACTTACTGAGAATAGTCCTTTCTCAAGAAGCTGACCAAATACATCACTGAGGGTACTTGAAATCAAATACATTTGAGATACAAGTACATAGCCCATATTCATAACTTCAGATACAAAAATAGTACACACATACAGCTAGTATAATTATAACCAGCAAATCATAACCTTTTCATAGACACCTCACACGACAACTTTTGCACAATATTTGATGCAAACATATAACAGTGGTGGCAGCAATGATCTATATGGTCCCAGTTGATATTAATAATGTCACAGCCTACAGAGAAGTGAGAGGGAGGCGTCTTCTAGCAGGCGTTTCTCCTACATTTCTCCACTGCCGCTTGGGCGGAGGCGGGAATGGAGCAAAACGCACCTGGCTGAAGGTTTTGTGTTCGGCCTTGAGGATTAAGCCTGAGCCTCCGGCATGGGTGTTGGGAGATAGATTTCTGAGTTGCATCCAGCACAGTCTTCGGGCCTGAGCTGAAATCACTGAGGCCAAGAGAGACGGGTTTGAGGTGGCCTTTGAGGGAGCCCAGCAGGTCTTGAGGAGCAAGGGGTTATCGCCATCCCTGAGTGGGCTCAAACCACCATCCTTTCGATTAACAGCAAAACACACTGACCCATTGCAGCACAGAGACACGTCTGCTGTTACCAAGGCTGCTGCCTAGCAGCCTGTGCATCTGCCTGCCAGCGCTAGAGCTCGCAAGGCAAGTGTGGGTGCTGGAGGCTGTAGGTAAAGAGCCAGCAGAGTGACACAGCAGAAGTGTGCTGGGTCCATAACCCAAAGGTCAATGAATCAAAACCGTCTTCTGCTAGGCATGTGCTTGTTTCTTTGTGCTGGGGGCCTTCAAGGGAGGAGGCAACCAGCAGAGCATTGAGAGCCTAGGCCATGAGGCAAGAGGTGGCTGAGGTCTCGGCCTGCCAGGGAGCCCGGCACCTCGGGCTGCCTGGGCTGAAGGATTTTTTTAATTTCTCAAGAAACCTTTGTGGTTTTCAATGGAAATCTAAACCCAAAGCTAAAACGTTGAGGATTTTTTTTCATTTCATTTCACTGTCCATCCCTTTTCTTTTCCTAAACTCGGGTCTACAAAGTGTCAGTCCTACTGAGCCTCAGGCCATGGTCTCCAAGGTTTTGGAAATGTACCGACCTGTCCTGGACATGGTCCCTGCCAGCTCATGTGACGCTGGCTTTGCTGAGCCTGCTGCTGGGGAAGAGGAAAACTTTGTCTCTCAGCTGGATGTTCCCTTCAGGTGCCCAGTCTTCAGTGTGGCTCGAATGTCCATGGATCAGGGTTCACTGACCCAAGAGATGGCTTTAAAAAATATGAACATTTTCACAAACACACTGACTTTCTCAATTTTCTATTTCTTGGTAACATTTCATGGATCTTTTGGAGTTGAATCGGTAAAAAAAATACAGGAAATCAGGGTGTTACCAAAAGGATATAATATAAAGTTTGCAGTTAAAGGTATAGAAAGGAGCTGAAAAGGCAGCTGCAGACTTTAAGACTGTTTCTTTAAGCAAGAGGGGGCAATCAATGTGACCCCAGAAACCTTGGGACTCATAATCTGATAGGGCAGAGAGGAACTTTGTCTGTTTGCAGCGTCTTTCAGCCTATGTTTGGGACTGTGAGAGATCTGCTAAGAATGGGACTACAATCCCCACCATTTCCTTCCCCGCTGCACTTCTCTTTCCTCTGGCCAGGTCACGGAACGGTCCTGAAGCAGGAAAGGGCCGGGCTGTTGTGGGAAGTGGTGGCCACGTGGCAGGAGAGGAGCTACAGAGAGCTGGATGCGGAGGGCAATCCCCAGGAATGGATGCAGAGCCACATGTGGAACAGGCTGTGACTCCCAGATCTTACAGCTGGCTGCAGGTCTGGGTGGGGTTCTGGGGGAGCAGCAGCGGCTGGGCAGGGAGCCAGTACAGAGCAGCTCCAATGAGAGACACGAAGTGAACCTGGCCTGGAAACCTGCAGGCTCCAATTTGCTTGGCTAGAGATTGGAGTGGAGAGGTCACCCCAGGCTTTAGGTCTGAAGTAGGGTTACCAACTTTCCGCACAAAACCAAACAGCCTTACCCCGCCCCTTCCCCAAGTCCCCACCTCTGCCCGAGGCCCCACCCCTGATTCACTACATTCCCCCTCCCTCGGTGGCTTGCTCTTCCTCACCCTCACTCACTGTCACTGGGCTGGGCAGGGGGTTGGGGTGCGGGAGGGGGTGAGGGTCCTAATGGGGGATGTGGGCCAGAAATGAGGGGTTCAGGGTATGGGAATGGGCTCTGGACTGGGCAGGGGGTTGGGGTGTAGGAGGGGGGTGAGGGCTCTAACGGGGGGTGAAGGCCAAGAGTGAGGGGTTCAGTGTACTGGAAGGGGCTCCGGGCTGGGCAGGAAGTTGGGATGCAGGAGGGGGTGAAGGCTGTAAAGGGGAGTGAAGAGCAGGAATAAGGGGTTTAGGGTATGGGAAGGGGCTCTGGGCTGCAACGGGGGGTGGGGGGTGGGACTGGGTGAGGGCTGTAAAGGGGTGTGAAGGGCAGAAATGAGGGGTTCAGGGTACAGGAAGGGGCTCCAGGCTGAGTAGGGGATTGGGGTGCAGGAAGGCGTGAGGGCTGCGGCTGGGGGTGTGTGTAACCTTCCCCTTTCCCTAGCCATGTGTCTGAGCCACCAGGGCCAGCAAGTACAAGGCCTCGCTGCTGAAGCACTGACAGTGTCGACTGACACTACACCTGGCCCTCTACTGACAGCTCAGGGGTTTGGCGTCCTCTGGCACTGAGACGCCACAATAATTACAGGGTTATTTCTAATGGGTTAAAGCAGAACTTGTGCTGAGATTAACACGTCCCTCGTGGGTCTGGGGGTTTTACAGCATGAACTGGCTCTGAGTGTGGGCACATTGCATGTGTTTGAGTGATACCAACACGGCTGAAACACACAACTCCCCATCCTGGGGGTTTCCATCCCGCCTGATTCCTTCCACGGGGGGCACTGGCCTGACTCCCCTATGGCCAGATGCCCTGATGGCAGCAGTCGGGATGTTGGGAGAGGTTCTGTTTTCTGTGACTAGTGACAGCCCCAAAGTGACTCCCACCAGCCCCCATTGCCTTGCCCTGCAGCTTCCAGTCTCTGAATCCTGGCCTGGAATTCGATTGGAACGAGGCCCCTGGGAGCTGGAGAGACCACGAGTCAGACACTGCAACATTGTAGCCATGTCTAGATTTTAAGGCCAGTCAAGACAACTAAATAATCCTGTCTAACCCCCATACACGTGACAGGCAACAAAGTCAACCCTGCACTGAGCCCAACAACCAGGATTAAACCAAAATATTGCAGCCCTTAGGAGAATATCCCTTTGTGTGCCACAGACGGAGCATAGGAGAGGCAGAGGGGAACCAATACTGGAGGCCCCTGCACTGGAATGGATTTGGTGAGATGTACCCAGCTGATCCGGGCAAGTGACTTGTGCCCCATGCCGCAGAGGATGACAAAAACTCCAACATCCCTGCCAGTGTGAGCTGGGGGAAATTCCTTCCTGACCCCAGCAACGGAGATCAGGGAGACCCTGAGCATGAGAGCAAGGCCACCAGCCAAGCACCGGAGAGAAATGGTTTTCTATCTCACCCGAGAGCACTTTCTTCAGCCCCCCTGTCCCCTCTTGCCACCCCCATGTGGGGTGGAGAATCCATCATTGCCCTGGGTACTTTGTTCCAATGTTTAATCACCTGATTGCAAATGTGTCCCTTATTTATCATTTTAGTTTCTCTGCCATTAACTTCCAGCCAATGGTTCTTGGTCTGCCTTTTGCTGCTGGGTTAAAGAACCCTTCAGTACCCAGGATTTTCTCTTTGGGAGGGGATTTACGCATTGTCATCAAGTGACCTCTTGGTCTTCTCTGTGATAAACTGAGCAGATTGAGCTCTTGTCTCGCAATGGAAGGCAACTTTTCAACGTTTTTTTTCCTCTTTTCTGCCCGCCCCCGTCCAATTTTTCATTCTTCACCTTAAAATGTGGCCAGGACGACTGTGTGCAAAAGTCCAGTGTTGGTCTGACCAATGTTGTACAGAGATAACACTAGTGCCCTATATCTAGTCACTGTTCTCCTGTCTGTACATCCTAGGACGAACACAGCATCGCACGGGCATTTCATGCTGAGCTGTTTGTCCATTATGACACCTAAACCCTTCTCTGAGTCACAGCAGTCTGGCCTTACTTGTTAGTAAAGCTCAGTGTGTTTGAATGGCCACAGCTGCCCAAGTGCTCCGTAACATGCACAAGGGATTCCCCTCCTCAGTCACCTTCACCTGCTGCTGGTCTCTTTACTCTTTCTTCTCCAGGATCTGCATGTGTCATTGTGGGGGGAGTTCTCCTCCTCTCTTTGCCTGGGAGCGATGTGACCCCCGGATGGACTGACCAAACCCAGGATTCCTTCAGCCTGAAAGCAGAGGGGAGCCTTCACCCGCTCCCTCTTTAAGGCTCCAGTCCCAGATCCTAAATTCCCTGCCAAAGCACAAAAATCCACACTAAGCCCAACTCCTCTCTCGGTGGTGATTTTCTTTCTCCCACAAATCTGTCTTGAGGACACAGCCCTGGGAACAGGTGAACACAACCCCTGAGATTTCCCTTCGCAGCCTGCAAGGGGCAGTTCGCCCTATTAAACAGCTTGGGAATGTCGTCTTTTTCTTTTCTCCTTTCAAAAGTAACTTCTTGTATTTCTACTCTCTTTATATGACCCCCCGATTTGCCACTTCCAATTCTCTGCTGTATATGCCAGCACTGGATCGGGTGAGGTGCCTGGACCCATCCTGTACTGGGTACATGGGGGACTTGCAGGATCAGACCCTAAAATCACTTTGGAGGGAAATTCTAACCCCACCCGACCCCGACCTGTTCCTGGGAAGTGTCGGTACTGACCCAGGCTGCCGAGCACCATGGAGTGAAGAGACCAATTTTATCAGTAAGTCAGACACCCCGGCTGCCCCCTGCCTGGATCACCTCCCCCCAGGTGACGCGAGTCGCTCTCCAGAGCCATTGCTGGGCCCTGGGGTGCAGCCACACAAGCCATGGGGATGGGCAGCTCCCAGGAATCTCGGCAACGAATCTCCAGGCCGGAGGGTTTCCCCTAGTGCCGGATCCACCCTCAGGGTCCAGCCAGCCAGCATCTTCCACCCAAGGCTAGTCCTCTAACAGCAGCAGCATGGCTGGGGGGCTCGGCCGGTGACTGGGGCCAGTTACCTGAGCATGAACCCAGCCGACCCCAGGAGATGGACCTGAGTCACCAGCCCAACCCACCACGCAGCTGCTGCCACTGCCCCATTAGTGCGTGAGCTCCCATGGACCATGCTGGGGAGATCCCCCAACTGCAGGGTAGATGCCCCTGAGTGCCTGGCAGGGCACAGCTCCTAGCTGCCCTGCCCTGCTGAGTTCTCTACTAGGCTGGGTGGATCCAGGGCCAAGGGTGCTGGGTGACAGGGGAGCATTGGCTCTGGGGTGGGACTGTCACTTCCTCCCCTCCCCATCCAACAGGATCACAGCAAATGAAACCAGCTCAGCCTGCAAGGGAAGAGTTCAGTCCAGGGCCTGGTGCATTCTGGGAGCAGGGACGGTGCAGAGAAAGGGCAGATACAGGGCACCTCTGAACACTCCGCGCAGAACTGCTTGTCCTGACCCACAGCCCCTGTTATCCCAGCCCTGGGCTCCCCTCTCACTGCTCTGCCAGTGCCCCTCACTCCCGATCCACAGATCTCCCCCGCTGTATCTGTGACTTCTGCTACTGAACCACCAATGCGCTGACTCCTCTTGTGAGACATTTCTCTGCACAATACTGCTGCTATTCCACTTATTGACTCCAGGAAACATTTTCCTTGGCCTGGTTCCGTGTGTCACTGGTTTCTATAGCAAAGGTCAGTCCCTGGCCCTGTGGCCCAGACATTCTCATTCACATCAAGCTTTAAGCTGAGAATCATTTCCCATTCCCGCTCTGTGGGAGGGGACTTTTAAACGCGCTCTCTGTGCGGCTGCACGTGGCTAAGCAAAGAGAACAAACCCAAAATCCCCACTGTGCTTTGGGAGCCAGGTTTGCTGTGAGAATTCTGTAGTTCAGATGATTTCAAGCCTGGGCATTGTGATTCTTTACCAGTTTCTCTGGCAGTGGGGGAGTTTTGTGTTCACAGCTGTGATGGCAGAGTGGGTAAGGCATTAGAGTTGAAATTCGATAGGGTTCCCCTGTGCAGGTTTGAATCTTGCTCACAGTAAGGCCTGTGTTTTAGCCAGTCTCTCATCCGGGCAATACCTCTCTACAACCCCCGAGACACTCTCAATTCTCTCCCCACTCCAAGTAAATCCTGTTCTGCTCCTTTCATAGAGATGCCTGGGACACCACTTCTCAGCACCTGAAGCCTCTGGCACTCACCTAGTGCCCCGTAGATCAGCCATAGCCCTGGTTCTGCTTCTCTCTCTAGTGTGCGAAAGGAGCCAAGTCAGTGACTCCATGGGTGCTACAGGGCTGCAGAACCAACAGAGGAAAAAAAAAAGGTGCTCAGCAAACACCACTGCCCCTGCACCTCCCACCTGTTAGCAGGCCTGGCTGACAAGCTCCTCTTCTTTTCCTTCAGTGCCTCCTGCCGGCCATTGATGGGGTGTGCTGGAGGAGTGAGGAGAGAAAGAAGTGGGGCAGGGTCGAGTAGGAAGAGATTTGATGGTTTGGGGGCAGGGCCTGAGGTGGAGCAGGCATTGAGCACTGCCCGGGAACTCTCAAAGTCAGCGCCTCTGAGCGCAGAAGCCTTCCCTGAGTCTGAGCTGCCAGGATCCCTGCCGCAGAGCAGGTGCCACAAGTCTCAGCCTCTCTGTCCCACACATGGCTCTGGGCACCACCAGGAATCATTTGGCTCCTGGCACACAAGGCAACTTAAAAGCTGAGTCCCTGGCCAGCAGCTCAAACCCTGGCTCCTCCCATTAAAAGCCTGATGCTCTACTGAATGAGCTAGCCAGGCTTGCTAGGAGCCTCCACCCCTCCTCTTCTTCTCCACGGCCACTGCCAATTCCTCCTTCTCTTCCTCTCTCCTGCACCTGAGGGTCACTAAATCTCCTCACTTAGACAGCCAGCCCATCCACTGCACCCCAATCCCCCATGCCTGAGCCTCCCTGCCAAAGTCCTGCACCTGGCTCCACAGAATTAATTCTCACATTTTGCTAGGAACTCTACTTCTTGTGCCCAGAGAGTCTCGGCCCCACTCAGTAGAAGACCCGAGAAACACAGTGTCTGCCTTTTCTAAAGAAGTGTTTGGAGGGGCTTTTCTTCCCTGGCCTAATGGATAAGATGTCTGACTTCAAATCAGGAGATTGAGGGTTTATTTCTCTTCATGGTTGTGTTGCTGCAGTTTTACCTTCGTGCTGAAAGTCCTGCTCCCTTCAGGGCTGGAACCTCTTCTTGGCCGCTCAGACCAATGCTCTGGCTTCAGCTAGAGTCCTGGGAAGGAGTTAGGGGTTGGGTGTCACAAAGGCTGGGGCAGGAGCCGCAGGTGCTTCCAGTCAAGCCCTTGCCATTCCTGACTTGCCAAAGAAAATGGGCGGCTGCCCAGGCTGGCGTGTAGAGCAGTTTCCCTCTTCCAAGTGTGCACCTGCCCCTGTGCTTGAGGGGGTTGGTAAATAGCACCTTGGGAGCCTGGGTGTTTCTCTGCTTCTCGCCAGCTGGGGAAAAGCCTCTTGGGTTAAAATCTTCTGCCCCACTGCAAAAGTGAGCACTGTGAGTGGGAACAGACAGAGGCCACACCAGGGGGCTGGCACTGCTTTCCTACCTTCTTCTGATGTTGGCCACAGAGCATCAGCAGCTGCCCTGCATGCTGGTCTGCGGGTCGCTTTCAGTGGGTGTTTGGCAGGGAGCAGCCTGGCCGGGGGTCTTTGTGGCTGTCTGCTGGCCATTCATAGGCATGGTTCTCCCCTCCTCTTGCCCTGCCTTCAGTTGCTCTGTGGCTTATAAATCTTCCCTTGAAGCTGTCAGCACCAGCTGCCTCTGCTCTAGGTGTCCGGAGGAGGGAAGGTGTGAGGGGCTCCAGGCTGGGTTCCACCTCCCTCCTGCCAAGCCCTGACTATTAATCCCAGCCCTGGCACTCCTTTCGTCAAGCGCCATGTGGGTCAGAGGAAAGGTGTGGCAGGAAGTACAAGGGCCAAACTTGTGGCCATCAGGTGAAGCAGCAAGAATCCCAACCACCAGGTCAAACCACAGGACTACAGGCGGCCATAGCCACCTCTGCACCTCAATCCATTGCAGCCATCTCAACCAAAGACCTGGCTCTAGTGGGTGTGAGTCACTCAGCAGGAGGGAAAAGACTCACTCTTAAACAACTGGAGACAGGGAAATTGAGCACTTTGAGCTCCAGGGCTTTACCACAAACCAGCACAAGGTCCCATTGACGTTTGAACTCAGACTGCAGGATTAAGAGTCCTGAGTGCTGCTCATTACACCATGGCACCAGCTTGTGCTGCCTTCTCTGGCCATCGGTGACCCTCACGGGGCTGGCTCGTGTAAGGGACTGTTGGCCCTTTACTAAAATTTAGTGGAGTTTTTAGTTGGCTAGTTCCCAGTCCCAATAAAAGGGGGAAGGGTCAACGGGAAATCAGGCCCCTGAGACTAACGTGCCCCTGGGGCAATGGTCACAAACTTGTAGGGAACACATGAGAATTTGTTAATGGAGAAAAATTCCCGGTGAAAATTGGCAAAGCAGTGAAGATTTTGAAAAATTCCAGTGAATTTACACATGAAGAGACAAACAGAGAGACAAACACACAGAGAGAAAGAGAAAATCACACACTGCACAGGCCCATGCAGACATAACAAAAACCAAACCCACACAGCACACAGAGGCATATACACAAAAGGGAAAGCCACACAAAATATAGAAAGAACAAATCCACACCAAAAAATACAGCAAAAGCCCACAACAAGAAAGCACAAAACCCACATACCAAAAGAATACTAAGCAAAAAACCAATCTGTATGCAAAAATCATACACACACGCACCCAAAACTATGCCAGGCATCCACCAAAATCACACAGGACCCACATGCACATCAACACGACAGACGAAAACCACATCAACATACAGAAAGCCAGGCAGGGTTTGAGTCTCACAGCGAAGAGAGTGAACACACAGCTGGTTTGGGGAGCAAAGACTGAGGGGGAGTCAGGGGCAGCGCTCTGGGCTCTGCCTGACCCCTCCCTGACACAGGCGGCTGGTGGAGAGCAGAGCCTGGTAGATCTGTGGAATCTGCCCTGCTCTCTGTAAAGCAAGGGGACCTCAGTGTCTTCTGAGCTGCAATTGTATTTTCTGCAGGGCAAACTGATTGACAGAACACATTTGCTTAAAGAAAGCTAGTGCTTTAGGTGAGGTTTGAATTTACAACCTCAGCATCGCTCCACTTAGCACTGCTGCTATAAGTCCTGTACACTAACCCATTGCCACTTTGGTCCCCAGCTGAGGGTCTTGCCTCCTTGATTCATGGCTGGATTAGGAGTTGAGGGGGTTGCATTAATTAAAACAAATCCATATTAATGGCTGCTGAATGGCAGCAGCAGAGGTGGGGAGTCTCCTTCTGTGTGATAGAGCTGGTTCCCACCTTCCGTTGCTGAGGGGAAGGTTGGTGCTTTGAGCCCACCCGGGGCAGGAATGACCCATGGGTGAGATTAACTGGACTCAAGAGAAGGGAGGGGAAGTCTTTTCTATTCCTGCCTAGCTCCATTGGTCTCCTGTGGCCCTTTCAGCTCTCTCCTCCTCTGTTGGGGAGATGCAGAGACAAGCCCCCATCTGGGTGAGTCACCTAGAGGCTGTGTCCCATGGAGTGTGTGTGGGACAGGGGGAGGGTTGGATTGGGCTCAAGGGGAGAAGGTTGTCTGTGACAGTGTGTGGGGGCGGGGGAAGGTGTGTTCCTTAGGATATAAATGATGGAAAACACAGGAGTAGTTACAGTGAAGTCCTGTGTCTCAGTGTTATCACCCTGTGTTATGCTGCCATTCACTTTCCCCTCCTATGGTCTCATCTTTCATTGAATCCAGCATTTTTTCACCTGTCATCACCACAGAGGAGTCGCACATGCCTCAGATACAGAGACGCCAAGGACTGGAACTGATTTCAGCTGCTGGACAGCTCTGCTAGGTCTTTATACATTTGCACAGGAAAATGCTGAGTGTTTAAATTCATTTCAACCATCCCCATTCAGCGAACTCCTGAACATACTGGAGATGGGTCTGGAAATCGATTTTCATTCAAAAAATTTTTTCAAGGGAATCACTTGGATTGTAACTAGGAACCTATTATCCTGCAGGGAAACATTCACCCACTGATCTATACTCGCAACAAAGAGTGTCATGTATAGCTCAGAGCAGGAACAGTTTTTAACCTAGGGGTTACTAAACTTTCTCTCTATACAAACACCACAGCTTACAAACTCCCCACCCCTGCTCTGTGTCACCAGAGCACAACAACAACTCTCCTTGGAGCACACACAGCTCCCCAGCTCCATGCCCATCAGTCTCTCCAGCATTACTCCAATCCCTTAAAGCAGGGTCTCAACCTCAATTTACCTTAGGGCCAGTGCCAGTCTTCCAATCCTTGCAGTGGGCCAATAATGTCATTCATACCACTCAGAACCTGCCCCCCAAAACTCTGCCCCCCATCTGCCTAAGGCTCTGGGAGGGAGATGGGGGGAGGAGGTCTAGGGTTCAGGCCCTGGGTTGGGGCTGGGGATTGGGGTGCAGGAGGGGTGCAGGCTCTGGGGGGAGTTTGGGTGCAGAAGGGGTGAGAGGCTGGTCTCTGGGAGGGAGTTTGGGTGGGGGAGGGGTTCTAGGGTGCAGGCTCTGGGATGGAGTTTGGGTGCTGGGTGCAGGCTCTGGGCTGGGACAGGGGTAGGGGGAATAGGAGGAGGGATGGGGGTGCAGGCTCTGGGAGGGAGATTGGAGCAGGTGGGAGTGTGTGTGTGGAGGGAGGGGGTGCAGGCTCTGGGAGGGAGATTGGAGCGGGTGGGAGAGGGTGTGTGGAGGGAGGAGGTGCAGGCTCTGGGAGGGAGTCAGGGTTGTGGCGCTTACCTGGGGCTCCAAGGCGGGGCAGGCTGGGGGGCCTCCGCATGCTGCTGCCCCCAGGCATCACCCCACAGCGTCCCATTGGCTGCAGGGGCTTGGAGTGGGGGCAGCGCGTAGAGGCACAGCTCTGCCCGCCCTGCCATGGGGAGGGGCCAGCAGCCACTGGAGAGAGCAGGCAGATACTGCACTGCCAGGGTCCCGGGGGGGGGGGGAGCGCCTGGGGGCAGCAGGTGGGGCCAAGGGAGTGAACTGGTCCCAAAACTGCTGAAGCCCCATGGGCAAGACTTGGGAACCAGGACTGCCAGCCCGACAAACACCTTTAAGAGGAGGTGTCCCTCTCCCTGTCAAAAAATGATCTTCCTCCTTTAGTTCAGTGACAGCCTGAATTGTTCCTTATCCCGGCAGAGTCAGAGGTCTGAAAGCAGCAACATCAAACCTCTGTGTAGCTCGCAGGGATGGACATAAACACTCCCTGGTATCTGAGGAGATGTTCAGCTTTGCCCTTGGTCAACTACAAGGCGAAAGGGAAAGCAGGTGGCGCCAGATATAAAAAGTGAAACATGACACATCATAGTTACGCCCATGGTGGCTGCAAAATCTTTTTATGTACTTCTTCTTATCATCAGTGTATTGTTTTCTCTGGATTTTAGGCCTTGACCAAGAAATTTGTACCTTGATAAAATAATCAACTGCTCTTGGTGAAGGCAATGGACTTAACACCCGCTGGGGTGTCCCTACACAGGTAGAAGTACTAACAAAATGGCTGCATTTTAGCCATAGTCTTTAATCAGGGCAATAAATTGAAACAAACCCCTATTAAATCATTCCCCAGCCTGAGTCCTTCATCCACATTCCTTAGGGCATTGGGCCACCATGTGGACGTTTCATTTCTCACCTCAATTTCACACAGAGACACAATTTCCTTTGCACAAATCCATGAACAGAAAAACCTCCCTGTGTCTCTGGTCTGAGCCAGGGCACTGGATTCCAGTGAACCCTTCTCTCCTGCGATGGCGATGGGCAGACAGAGGGGATGTGGCACCTGCATCCCTGCCAGGGAGATATTGGCTCGGCTCTTTCTTTCTGCTACTGTTGTTCGTCCATGAAACATCGAGGGTGAAATGCAAGGCTGGGTTCATGCACCAGGCCCCGGAAATATTTCAGTGCCCCAGAGAAATCCTGCCCCCTGCTATTGGAACGATGTGCTGGAGATTTGACTAGGAAAGAGACTGTCTGAATTGTCAGAGTGGGGAATGAACAACACTCTACAGCAATGTCGTTCACACAAACACACTCTCATCCTGCTCGAGCTGGAAGGGAAATGGGCAGGAATTCTCACTGTTCAGCCAAGGACACACGTACACTGATGCGCAGCCGTGAGTGTGCTGGGGAAGCTGGTCTGAGCAAACAATGGGAATGACAATTCAGTGAGAACAGAATCATCATGTAGTGAAACACTTGTGTGTTCAGTAGTTGTGGCCAAGTGGTTAAGGTGATAGATCACAAATCCATTGTGGTTTCCTGTCACAGGTTCAAATCCTGACAACTGCGGTGTTGTTGTTATTATTGCACCCTTAGTGCCTGAGCATCCACAGTGTGAACTGGAGCCAGATCTAGTTTCACTCTGTCTACACTTAAAACACTGCTGTGGCACTGCTATAGCTCTCTGGAGCAGACAGTGACTGGAGGGGTTTTCCCATCCCTGTAATAGCTACGTTGACAGAACAGTTCTTTCTTTTCTTTAGCACTATCTAACCAGGGCTTAGGTCACCTTAACTCTATGGGTTGCGGGGGAGATCACACCCTGAGAGACGTCGCTCTGCCAGTTAAGTGCCCAGTGTACACCAGCCCTTAGATTCCTCTTGGTATTTCAAGGCAGGCACTGACCTGTGAGAGGAAAACATCAGATCACAAACACAGAGACTGAATTCCCCACATTTAATCTTGCTGCACTTTCCAGAAAGTCACAAAATTCAATTCATTCTTGCTAGGACAGAGAAAAAATAAGTGACACTAAGTTTTTGGCTTGGTTACATAAAGTTAAGTGTTTAATTAATATAGTAAAACTCTGTACTGATTCCTCTAACACCACAGCGTGAAATAGGAACAGAGACAAATCTTGTCAGTGATGACTAATTTTGCAAATGATCTTCCCATTATTAATTGCCATGCTGCCCCCATTGGAGGTCTGGGCATCTCCAGTGTCATAGTTCTGCATTCACCTTCCCCTTAGAATTGTTCTCAGACATTCGCCTTCCTCTGTAGCATGGGGCACGGGGTCACTTGCTGGAGGATGAATCTATGAATCTATTCCCAAATTTGGAAAATTGTGCAGTTCAGAATGTGAATAGTGACCCTGTCTCCTTCCTGCACCTGCTCTACATTGCTCCCCAGCAGCTTCTCCCCCTGCAGAGTAACCCCAGCTCTGCAATGCAGCCGCCCAGGGTTCAGCAAGGGCCCCTGGCAAGGACAGTGGGTGCAGCTGACAGCCCGGTGTGCCTGGCAGTGAGGCAGTTTAAAAAAGCAACACTCCCCCAGAAGTACAGAGACTGAATTCCCCAACTTTAACATCATGACCCCCTGTAGAAAGCCACATGTGCCAGTTGTAGTTTCACAGGGAGATGCAAAAATCAAGTGACACCCATTTTTAAGTTCAGTAAATAAAGTTGAGGAGATAGTTATTAACCTCACAAAAAAAAAAGGCTCATTTCCCAAAAAATCCTCAGAATGTTACCAATTCCCACCCTTCCTCCATAGCAGCTCTGTGCAGTGTAATTGTTCTGCAGGCAGCTTCCCATTAAATGCTGTTGTGGGATATTCCCCGGCCTGGAAATGTATGAACGACAGAATTTGAAGCGCAAACCTGGCTCCCTGCACCAGGCGGGATTTGAGTGTTTTGTCCCTGTCACTTAGTGTTTGTCAATAGTACAGATGCCATGAGTAGGACTCCAGGCTCTGCTGGAGGGATCCTGGCACAGGGGTTGGTGGAGGAGAAAGGATTGTAGATTCTGACCTGCACTCTGGAGAGGAGCTAATAAGTGAAGGGGGCATTTTTAACTTCTTCCCTGCCTCAGTGTCCCCTTGGCTGGAATTCTACATTCCACAGGGCCAAATGAAGGGGTAATGCCATTTGGTTAATGAAAACCAGTGCTCCAGGTGAGGTTTGAACTCACAACCTCAGCATAGCTCCTCTCAGCACTGCCCTATAAGTACTGCGCGCTAACCAATTGTGCCACTGGAGCACCTGTTAACTGCTATTCTCCCTAGGTTGATAAAGGCGAGGAGTGACCCCAAAACATTCTTAGTGGAGTTGAGAGCAGGTAGCGACAAGTGTTGTACTTGGTGGGGTGGATTCTTCTTAAGGCTTCCAGGCACCATTTCACCCTTTTGTTCGTCCCTGTGTAATAACAGAGCTGATTAAGACTCACTGTAGAGTCTTGCTGCAGACCAACAGATCTGAAATCACTGATCACCAGCTCTAAGCATTAGTCCTGTTTTGGGACAGTGTCTCTTATGCAAGAAACTGCTGAGTCTGCGCTAGCAGTGAGGCTCCCTCACTAACAGCTGAAATCAGGGAGAGCTGTGTGAAGTGCAGGGCCCCACGAGTGCTTGAAAAGGGGGGAACAACACCCCAGGACTTTTAAAAATGGGAAGGCTCTGCCATGCCACTTTGTAATGACCGTAAGGGGGAGTGAGGCAGAAGCGGGCGGATAGCAGTAAGCGGGAGGTAGGGTCTTGGGGGGAAGAGGCAGCATGGGAGCAGGGCCTTGGGGAGAAGGGCTCGGTGCAGGGGCATGGCCTCGAGTGGACGGGATGGGGCTATTGTTCAGGCTCTGGTGGTCACTACTTTTGGGAGCCTGTTCCACTTCTGGTGGGACCACAATATGTCCCAGAGCAGAGAGGGGCCAGGAGAACGGTGACAGAAGGGAAGGGCAAGTGACCGACAATGTGGCCAGACAGCGGAGGGTGGAGGAAGAAAGGGGCTTTCCCCCCGGGACGTGAGAGGTGAACTGTGGGTTTTCACTGACCCAGGACAGCAGCTGTGGGTGAGGTGCAGTGAAGGGAGGGGCACATCCACAGAGCTTTTCGTGTCTAGATTTAAGAGCCCGAGGCAAAGGCCACTGCCCAGCGCACTGCGGGTGGGTGTTTTGCTCATAGTGTTGTGTTATGAATCCTGATTGTGGTGTTATTACAAGGTGAGTTTCCTCCTTTTTCTTAAAGTTTCTTTTCTACACTCAGTGGTTGTGAGTGGGGAAAATATCGTCTCTTAGAGGCACCCAGTGGCCAGGGCTAGTTTAGCCAGGTTACTGGGTGGGGGCTTAGGCAGATTGTGTGTTGTATTGTTGAAGAGGAGCCCCAAGCACCCAGAAAGGAAATTGTAACTTCAGCCTTCAGAGTAAGAGCCAGAGGTGCTGCCAGCTGAGCTAGCCAGGCCGCCTAAATGTATTAACCCCTTTCACCGCAAGAGCAAACACCGGGTACTTCTGCGCTTCTCAGCAGCTGGGAAAGAGCCTCTTGGGGGAAATCTTCCCTTCCTCTTGCCCCACCCTCAATCGCTCTGTGGCTTTTAAGCCTTCCCTTGGAGCTGTCAGCACCAGCTGCCTCTGCTCCAGATGCCCAGAGGAGGAGAGGTTGTGATGCAGTAGGGACTGTCTGTGTGGGGAGTGGGAGAGCAGGGGAGGACTTTAGGGGATGGACGATGCCAGGGCCTGTAACCTGAGCTAGGTAAGGGAGGGGAAAGGTCAACACCTTTGCCCGGGAAGGGGACAAAGGAAGGGAGTGGCAGGAGGGAAGCAGTTGGAGTTTGGGCTTGGGGCTGTGTGGGCGGAATTCAGGGTATCCTAGCTAGGATCCAAGCACCCTGAAAGCCCAGAAGGACTCGGTGGAGGGGTCCTGACTGTGCCTGCAAGCCCTGCTGTAACCTGTGTTCCTGTTGTCCAATAAACCTTCTGTTTTACTGGCTGGCTGAGAGTCACTGTGGGTCCCAGGAAGAGGGGTGCAGGGCCGGACTCCCCCACACTCCGTGACAACTGGTGGCAGCGGTGGGATATACTGCACCCCGTGGACGGCACTTCCTGCAGTAAGTGACTGGGGAGCAGTAAAACGAAGGGGTGGTTAACCCCTGGGAGTGTGTGCCCAGTGAGAAGGACTTTGCAGTAACAGGGTCCCCCGGGGGATTGCAGCGAGCGGTCTCAGGGGTGGAGGAGGCTGCAGCTCGACCCTGGCAGAGAGGTGGTGACCTCACGAAGGGCTGGTGCACTAGGGGTCCCCCTGGAAACCGTGGGGAGCGGCGAGCACCCCGGCCTGTGAGTGGCCAGCAGGAAGATGTATGCCAAGCAGCGCAAGTGCGACCTGGTGGAGCTGTGTAAGCAGAGGGGGCTGCACCCAGGGAGGCTCAGCAAGGACCAGCTGATTGCCCAGCTGGAGCAGGGAGACTGCATGAATGAACGGAGCCCTGTCTCTGAGGGAAGCAGCCGAGCAGATGCAGCGCAGGCACCAGTGACTGTCCCTGCTGGGAGTGGTCAGCCGGCAGACGAGGGCTTCCCGAGACCCCCCCTTCCTAGGCGTAGAGGAAGGGCGGGGAGGAGCCCAGTGTATACCGAGGGCACCGTGACACCCCCGGCCAGCAGGGGAGCCTCACGGCGAAGCTCACCCCCCAGCAGGGGATCCTCCCGGCAACGCTCGGCATCCATGGAGCGGATGCGGCTGGAATATGAAAGGGAGCTGAGACGGGAGGAGCTCGAGTTAAAGAGGCGAGAGCTGGAGGAGAAGGTGAAACAGCGTGAACATGAGGAGAACCAGCGCCAGCGTGAGTGGGAGGAGAAGGAGAAACAGCGTAAACATGAGCTGGACCTGGCCCGGCTGAGGAGAAGTGAGGCCCCGGCTGCGGTGAGTGAGGGGGGACCCAAGCCTACAAAGAGCTTTGATAAGCACTTGCTGCCCCGGCGTAAGGAGGGGGAGGACATAGATACCTTCCTGACGGCCTTTGAGAATGCCTGCGAGCTGCACAGGGTTGACCCTGCAGACAGGATCGCAGTTCTCACCCCCTTACTGGACTCCACAGCCGTGGAGGTGTACAGCCGACTGAAAGGGGCGGAGGCAGGGGACTACGAACTGTTCAAACAGGCCCTGCTCCGCGAGTTTGGGCTGACTCCTGAGATGTACCGGAAAAAGTTCCGGAGCCAGCGTAAAACCCGTGAGGTCACATACCTACAACTGGTCAACCGGGCGCAGGGGTATGCCCGCAAGTGGACAGCTGGGGCCCAAACTAAAGAGGACCTGCTTGACCTATTCATACTGGAGCACCTGTACGAGCAGTGCCCGTCCGACCTGAGGCTGTGGTTGATGGACCAGAAGCCGGAGAACCCGCAGCATGCAGGCCAGCTGGCCGACCAATTTGTGGACAGTCGGGCAGGGGATGGCAGGAAGGAGTCTCGAAGGAGCAGGCCTGCCTCAACGCAGAGAGAGAGTCATCATGGGACCTCCCAAAGGGGGCCTATGGAGAACCCCCCCAAAAGGGGAACATCCAGCGGCAGGTCCCTCCGACCCACTCAAGGGGACCCACAAGATATGGGCTGCTATCGCTGTGGCCAACAAGGTCACATACGGGCCCAGTGCCCCAAGCTCAGGGACAGACCAAGCAGACCCAACCCGCAGAGGGTGGACTGGGTAAAAACCCAATCGGAGGAGGGGCTACATTCCCAGGAAAGGGGGGTTGGCAACATACCACCTGTGGATGCTCCCGGTTCCGGGTTTTTGGTTTACCGGGTGGGCGCGGGGCTGCCCCTCCGGAAAGAGTGCATTGTTTCCCTGGAAGTGGATGGGAGGAAGGTCACTGGGTACTGGGACACGGGCGCAGAGGTGACGCTGGCCCGGCCCGAGGTGGTGGCCTCAGATCGGATGGTGCCCGACACTTACCTGACCCTGATGGGCGTGGGCGGGACCCCATTCAAGGTACCCGTGGCAAGGGTACACCTGAAATGGGGGGCCAAGGAGGGCCCCAAGGATGTGGGGGTACACCAATATTTGCCCACTGACGTGTTAATGGGAGGGGACCTTGAGGACTGGCCTAGTAACACCCAGAGTGCCCTGGTCGTGACTTGTAGTCAGAGTCGGCAAATGGCACTGCTCCCCGACAACGGGGAAGGTACTCGACCTGAGGTGCAGGACCCTAACTCAGGGAGCGGGGAACGCCCAGGGGCACGGTGCAGAGAGGCTGCGGCCTCAGACCCAGCCAGCAAGAGAGAGCCGGTCCCCATTCCTGTCCCAGCTGCTGAGTTCCAGGCCGAGTTGCAGAAAGATCCCTCCTTGCGGAAGCACAGGGACCGGGCTGACCTTAGTGCGGTACAGACCATGAGCAGAGGTTGCAAGGAGAGGTTCCTGTGGGAGAAGGGGTTCCTGTACCGAGAATGGGCTCCCCCAGGGGAAGTAGAGTCATGGGGGATCAGGAGGCAGCTGGTGGTTCCCCAGAAGTTCCGTCACAAGCTGTTGTACCTGGCCCATGACATCCCTCTCGCAGGGCACCAGGGAATCCGGCGCACCAGGCAGAGGCTGCTACAGAACTTTTACTGGCCTGGGGTCTTTACCCATGTCCGACAGTACTGCCAATCCTGTGACCCCTGCCAGAGGGTGGGGAAGGCCCGGGACAAGGGGAAAGCGGCTTTGAGGCCTTTACCCATCATAGAAGAACCTTTCCAGAAGGTGGCCATGGACATAGTGGGACCTCTCAGCAAGACGACCCGGTCAGGGAAGAAATACATCCTGGTGGTGGTGGATTTTGCCACTCGCTACCCCGAGGCGGTGGCCTTGTCCTCTATCGAAGCAGACACAGTGGCAGATGCGCTGCTGACAATTTTCAGCCGGGTGGGGTTCCCCAAGGAGGTCTTAACGGACCAGGGGTCCAACTTCATGTCGGCCCTGCTCCGGTCCTTATGGCAGAAATGTGGGGTCCAGCACAACTGGGCCTCAGCGTATCACCCCCAGTCCAATGGGCTGGTAGAAAGGTTCAACGGGATGCTGAAGATGATGCTAAAAACATTTATGAACCAGCATCCGCAAGATTGGGACAAGTACTTACCTCACCTGCTGTTTGCGTACAGGGAGGTACCCCAGGAATCTTCCGGGTTTTCACCTTTCGAACTCTTGTATGGAAGGCGGGTGAGGGGGCCCCTAGACCTGATGAGGGACGAATGGGAGGGGAAGGCCGCTCCCGAGGGAGAGTCAGTGGTGGAGTATGTCCTGACCTTCCGGGAAAGACTGGCCGAGCTCATGGGCCTGGCCAGGGAGAATCTGGCCCGAACCCAGAGGAGGCAGAAGGTCTGGTATGACCGCACAGCACGAGCCCGTACCTTCACCACCGGGGATCAGGTGATGGTTCTTATCCCCGTGAGGAGAAACAAACTCCAGGCCGCCTGGGAAGGGCCCTTCAAGGTTATCAAGCAACTGAATGAGGTAAACTATGTGGTGGAGCTGTCAAACCGGGCACATCACCGTCGGGTGTACCATGTGAACATGATGAAACCATACTATGACAGGGGGAATGCGGTGTTGGCCGTGTGTGGACATTGGGAGGGGCAGGGAGATGACCCCTTAGTGGATCTATTCCCTGGGACAAAAGCTGGTTCCCCCCTGGAGGCGATTCCCCTCTCTGAGCAACTGACCCCGGGCCAGCACGCTGAGATCAGAGGGGTGCTGCATCTGTACCGACAGCTGTTTTCCAACCAGCCTGGATGCACTAATTTGACTGTCCACCGGGTGGAGACTGGGTCACATCCCCCTATAAGATGCTCCCCTTTTCGGGTCACTGGTAAAACTGCCCAGGATCTTGAAAGAGAGGTCAGGGACATGCTGGCTTTGGGGGTGATGCAGCCGTCTTCCAGCCCTTGGGCCTCGCCAGTGGTGCTAGTCCCAAAGAAGGATGGGTCAATCCGGTTCTGTGTGGACTATCGAAAGCTCAGTGCCATCACCATATCTGATGCCTACCCTATGCCCAGGCCTGACGAGCTCCTAGACAAGCTAGGAGGTGCTCGGTACCTCACCACTATGGATCTTACCAAAGGCTACTGGCAAGTGCCGCTGGACGCAGATGCCAGGCTGAAATCGGCCTTTATCACCCCTCTGGGGCTCTATGAGTTTCTGACCCTGCCCTTCGGTCTCAAGGGAGCGCCAGCCACCTTCCAGCGCCTGGTGGATCAGCTACTGAGGGGGATGGAGAGTTTTGCCGTGGCGTATATTGACGACATCTGCGTCTTCAGCCAGACCTGGGAGGACCACATGTCCCAGGTTAAACAAGTCCTGGACCGACTCCGAAAGGCTGGGTTAACAGTAAAGGCTGAGAAGTGCAAGGTGGGGATGGCTGAAGTATCTTACCTGGGCCATCGGGTGGGGAGAGGCTGCCTGAAGCCGGAACCAGCCAAGGTGGAGGTGATCAGAGACTGGCCTGCTCCCCAAACCAAAAAGCAGGTCCAGGCCTTTATTGGGATGGCGGGGTACTATCGAAGGTTCGTGCCCCACTTTAGTGCCATAGCCGGCCCCATCACTGAACTATGCAAAAAGGGGAAGCCAGACAAGGTGATCTGGACTGAGCAGTGCCAGGAGGCTTTCCGGGCACTGAAGGAGGCTCTGGTTAGTGGCCCAGTTCTGGCAAACCCAAATTTTGACAAACCCTTTATGGTGTTCACTGATGCCTCAGACACGGGACTGGGGGCAGTGTTAATGCAGGAGGATGAAAAGGGGGAGAGACACCCCATCGTGTACCTGAGTAAGAAGCTGCTACCCCGGGAACAAAGCTACGCAGCCATCGAGAAGGAATGCCTGGCCATAGTGTGGGCCCTTAAGAAACTAGAGCCATATCTCTTTGGGCGACACTTCACCGTGTACACCGACCGCTCTCCCCTGACCTGGCTGCACCAGATGAAAGGAGCCAACGCCAAGCTCCTGAGGTGGAGCCTGCTCCTGCAGGACTATGACATGGACGTGGTCCATGTGAAAGGAAGTGCCAACCTGACAGCGGATGCGTTGTCCCGGAGAGGGGGCCCTGAACTTCCCCAGGTCACTGGGCAGAGTGACCCCGCTCAGTTCAGTCTCGAAGGGGGGAGAGATGTGATGCAGTAGGGACTGTCTGTGTGGGGAGTGGGAGAGCAGAGGAGGACTTTAGGGGATGGACGATGCCAGGGCCTGTAACCTGAGCTAGGTAAGGGAGGGGAAAGGTCAACACCTTTGCCCAGGAAGGGGACAAAGGAAGGGAGTGGCAGGAGGGAAGCAGTTGGAGTTTGGGCTTGGGGCTGTGTGGGCGGAATTCAGGGTATCCTAGCTAGGATCCAAGCACCCTGAAAGCCCAGAAGGACTCGGTGGAGGGGTCCTGACTGTGCCTGAAAGCCCTGCTGTAACCTGTGTTCCTGTTGTCCAATAAACCTTCTGTTTTACTGGCTGGCTGAGAGTCACTGTGGGTCCCAGGAAGAGGGGTGCAGGGCCGGACTCCCCCACACTCCGTGACAGAGGTGTACTGGGGTCCAGCCTGGGGTTCTTCCTCCCTCCTGCCTATCCATGACTATTAAACCTGGGCAAGAGGAAGAGGGTGGCAACTGGGCTGTCGACGTGCTCTCTTTCATGTAAATCAGTGTGACTCCTGGCCTATCCCTGCAGAAAGGTGTACTGCATCTGTATCTGGTGCGAGCTCAGATCAGAGGAATTGGAGGCTACCTCCTGCCCTCCACTGGTTCCACTATGGAGAGACATGTCCTCTAAACCGACCTCACTACAAACCTGCATCAGGGAGTGGTCATCATAGAAGAGTTTCCTCTGACAGTTGGGAAAATGGGACCAGCAGTCCTCAGGCCATCTGACACAATTAAAATCCACCCCTACACCAAACACTGTGTAGTGCAGAGGAAGGGAGCCAGTTCCTTTCACACCTTAACTGGGGACCATAAACACTAATCTAGTGGTAACAAGTGCCATGGAGCACTGCAAATGTGAAGAACAAGACTCCAACCTCATCATTCTTCCCTGGCCAGGAGGGCCAGAAAGACAGGCCCTTCCTCCAACCACCCTCTACCCATCAAGCCACCCTAAAGCTGTTAATGTGCGTTTCCTGAATGCACACCATGTCCAAGTCCAGCTTCTCCAAGTCACTGAACATCCTACAATCTACTCCTGGGCCCTCCAATCCCTGCCACGTTCCACGTGGACACTTTTACAGACGCCCCTTCCCCAGTACTGCCCTCGCTCAGCTGTGGAGAGGAGCTTTTGTCCCCAGTCCCTGCCCCCTCTGGCACCATCTCCGAGGGCCACCCTGCCTCACTCTCTTCCCACCATATTGGGTCAACCAATAACTCGCATGAGAAATACAGCTCCCATCTCTGATTTTAAAAGGTCAGGTGGGGCAACTGGGGCAGAAGTCCATGCTCCATTGTCTTGCTGGGGATCTCAAAATCAGGGATTCACCTCAGGTAAAGGTGCTGCTGCGCTCCCAGAAAACAAGCCACCTCCACACACAGAAAGACAAAAGGGCTGTTAAAGCCAAGGATTGAACCAGAGACCTTTAGATTGTCACACTAATGCTTGCCCCACTGAGCTACTTTGGTACTTACATCAGGCTATTTTGGCCTGCTGCTTCTCTGTCTGGGATGTTTTTATCGGCCATGGCCATGGCACACAAAAAGGACGTCATTGTGAGTGGCCCATGAAGACAAGACTCGCTTTTGCCTGCCATGCTCAGCTTGACTTGCTTCCTCACACCATTCCTGCCTTAGTTCCCGGGTTGACCTGGTGGCAGAAGGGAACTGGGGGCCAGTGCTGCGGGGAGGAAGTTGAGATGGACCATGAGCTAGACTAGACCCTGACAGTAAGAGTCTGGCCACCACTTGCTGCCCCACCTTGTTGTCCTGGCTTCCCCCACTGGACGTCATTTAGGAAGGGAAGTGGGGCTTCTACCTCCCCTCCCCGATTTTCACATCACAGAGGAGCACAAACAGGAAAACAAATGGCTGCTCCATACTTCTCCCACGAGAGGAACCAGACGCCCTTAGCTGTGGTGAGTAAGAAGTGTCTGTTGGCTGACAGGGTCTGTCCTCGAGGAGCTGGAACAGCAGCTCCCCCCTTGGCTCTACGCTGTGGTAAATGCCCATTGCCTGGCTGTGTGGGTGAATGCTGCTCTGGGCTCTGGAGAAAGTCTGTATTGATCTGTCAACCCCCCATCTTCGCTGAGCCAATCTGGTAAGGTCCCGAGTGCCCCCTCCGGCCTGGCAGCTGAGTCTGTGCAGACATCAACCCCCCTGCCAGCCCCACAGGCAGCAGCAGCACCAGCCCTCCCAGCACCACAGGGGCACTCACTGCACTTCCTGTGGGGAAATGGCTCCTTGGCATCCAGCTGCTAGAGTGAGAGCCAGGAGAGAGCAGTGTCTGGCTCACCTTGCGGGAGAGAAGAGACCTGATGAGAGCTGATCTTCAGTCTCCCTCACAATGCTGGTCAGTTTTATTGCCACTGTAATAGTCAGTGCTTCCCTTCAGGGCTGGCCCTAGAGGGGTGCAGGACCTGGGACAAATCCCCCCCTTTCTGCCCTTCCCCACTCCACCCCTTCCCCCAAGTCACACCCCTTCCTGCCCTCCATCTTCCTGCTCCATTCCTCTCCCTCCTCTCTCTGCACCCCACTGAACAGCTGATCACTGCAGGGGGAGGTGTTGAAGGGGAAGAGCACGAGCTTGTCCACAAGGCCTGAAGCAAGGTCACAACTGGCTGCCAGTGGGTACTGAGCACCTTTTTTATTCCCCCTGTTGGTTCTGCAGCCCCGTAGCATGCCTGCATTCACTGACTCGGCTCCTTTCACACTCTAGAGAGAGGAGCAGAACCAAGGCTATGGCTGATCTATGGGGCACCAGGTGAATGGCAGAGACTTCAGCTGCTGAGAGTTTGCCTGACACCTCAGGGACACAGTGTGAGGTGGTGTCCCAGGCATCTCTATGAAAAGAGCAGAGCAGGATTTACTTGGGGTGGGGAGAGAATTGAGAGCATCAGTTTGTATGAAGTTATTGCCTGGGTGAGAGGTTGTGAGTAGGATTCAAACTTACAGAGGGGAATACTATTGGATTTATCAATTCTAACACCTTTACCACTCAGCCATGAGTATAATAAGGCTTCAATACCACAGAATAAATAATCACGATGAACTGGTCAATCATCACAATGCCCAGGCTTGAAAATTTCCCACAGCAAACCTGGCTCCCAAAGCACTGGGGGGGATTTGGGGTTTGTTCTCTTTGCTTAGCCATGTGCAGTTGCACAGAGAGTGCATTTAAAAGTCTCCCCTCCCACAGAGCAGGAATGGGAAATGATTCTCAACTTGAAGCCTGATGTGAATGCGAATGTCTGGACCAAGGGGACAGGGACTGGTCTTTGCTAGAGAAACCACTGTCAAGTTTTAGCGAATTAGGACAAGTCAGCAAATAAGAACAACCTCAGGTATCAGTAACTGCTACAGGTTCCAAATTCCTACATGTAGCAATTTCTGGCACTACATCTGTGCAGCTCTGCTCCCTGACTCTTTGTAGGATCCTGCTCTCTCCTTAGCTCCACCCCACTCTGATCTAGACAGTTGCAGCTCACACAGAAGATGGGACTCCCTCATTTGATTGTGTGAAAGTAGAATGAATTATATTGTGAAAATAGAAAAGATTAAAGAAATGCTGTCTGTACCTTTAAGCAAAACTGTTGGAATGCTGCAATCCAGGTGTCAGGAATACAGACATTAACATAGAACAATTGGACTGTTTAAGGGCAATTGGTGAAGTATTAGCCTTAGATGGATAAGAGTTAGTAAGGAAGTAGGATATGCATGCTGTGCCCCAGGTGAATTTTACTGTTTTGCTTTCTTTGTCCCTTTGTCTAATTCCCGCTCTTTTATCTGTATAAATAAGATAGCTTGTGTCTTGCATGGTGCTCACATTATTTGGATGTTATTAGCAGAGAGCTGTGCTAATAAAACAGTGTGGTCTGACAAACTGTGGCCTTGGCTACACTGGCACTTTACAGCGCTGCAACTTTCGCACTCAGGGGTGTGAAAAAACACCCCCCTGAGCGCTGCAAGATACAGCGCTGTAAAGCCTCAGTGGAATCAATGCCACAGCGCTGGGAGCGCGGCTACCAGCGCTGCAAGCTACACCCGTAGAGGATGTGGTTTACGTGCAGCGCTGGGAGAGCTCTCTCCCAGCGCTGGTGCTTCGACCACACTCACACTTCAAAGCGCTGACGCGGCAACGCTTTGAAATTTCAAGTGTAGCCAACCCCTGGGGTCCCCAACCGTAGCTCCAGGAGCCCAATCCCTGGGGGCCCCAACCCCAGCTCCAGGGGCCCAACCCCTGGGGGCCCCAACCGTAGCTCCAGGAGCCCAATCCCTGGGGGCCCCAACCCCAGCTCCAGGGGCCCAACCCCTGTGGGTCCCAACCATAGCTCCAGGGGCGCAAACCCTGGGGGTCCAAACCCCAGCTCCAGGGGCCCAACCCCTGCAGGGGCTGGGGAGCCACCGTTCCAGTGGGGGCGAGGCGCTGCCTTCCCTCCCCAGCTCAGTGAGTGGACTGGGGAGCGGCCATTCCTGAGGGGGAAGGGCACTGGGTTCCCTCTCAAGCTCTGCGAGGGGACTGTATAGCGTCCGTTCCTGTGTGGGCGGGGCGCTGCCTCCCCTTCAAAGTTCTGCCTTCCCTTCCCAGTTCTGCCAGGGGACTGGGGAGCGGCCGTTCCAGGGTGGGCGGGGCATTGGGTTCCCTCCCAGCTCTGCGAGTGGAGTGGGGAGCGGCCGTTACTGCAGGAGCAGGGCACTGCTTTCCCTCTCCAGCTATGGAAGGGGACTGGGGAGTGACGTTTCCTGTGGGGACGGGGCGCTTGGCTCCCTCTCCAGCTCTGCGATGGGACTAGGCAGTGTCCATTCCTGCTGGGGCAGCGCGCTGCCTTCCCTCCCCGGCTCTGCGAGGGGACTGGAGGGCGGCTTTTCCAGCGGGGGCGGGGAGCTGGGTTCCCTCCCCACTTCTGCGAAAGGATTGAGGAGCGGACGATCCTGCAGGGGCGGGATGCTGCCTTCCCTCTCCACCTCTCGGAGGGGACTGGGGAACGGCCATTCCAGCGGGTGCGGGGCACTAGGTTCTCTCCCCCGCTCTACACGGGGACTGGGGAGCGGCCGTTCCTGCGGGGGCAGGGCGCTGCCTTCCCTCCCCGGGTCTGCGAGGGGACTGAGGAGTGGCTGTTTCAGTGGGGGCAGGGCGCTGCGTTCCCTCCCCAGCTCTGTGAGGGGACTGGGGAGTGGCCGTGTGACGGTGCTGCCCGTGGGAGCCAGTTGAGGTCACTCAATCAGGGTGAATTGCAAACAAAACAGGGCAGCCAAATCCCAAACGCTGGTGGTTATTCCAATACTTAGATTTACCAACCAGCACAAAACAGCTTCTATAGTACCTCATTGGTTACTTAAAAGTTTAAACCACGCAGTTCCCTTAAAGTGCCCAGCCTCAGGCCTCCATCCAGACACACCTGTCAGATATGATGATGATTCCGGAAAATCTTACTTGATCATATAAAAGAAAAGGTTCTTCCGATCCCAAAGGATCAGCCACATTCCCAGGTCCAATTATAACTTAGATCTTACCCAAAATACACGCTATAGCCAATTCTTATTAACTAAGCTAAAATTTATTAAAAAAAAGAAAGGGAGAGTGTTGGTTAAAATATCAATATACAGACAGACTTGAATTCAGTTCTTGAGGTTCAGATACATAGCAGAGGTGAGCTTGTAGTTGCCAAGAGTCCTTTTAGAAATTGTCTACAGGTTATAGCCCAATTTCCATATTCAGGGTGGCTCCAGTCAGTGACTGGGGATCTCAATCCTTATGGCTTAAGGTTTCCCCCTCTTGAAACCCAAAGCAGATCTGAGATGAGAAGGATCGTGTCCCAGGCTTCTTATACATTTCCAGCAGCCTTTTGGCCTGAGAAATCAATAGGCTTAACTCCTTCCAAACATCCTGCCAATTAGCACAGAGTCATTTATCCATTAAACAGTTCAGATACAGGTTACCACAACCTTCAAAGAGACACATAGACAATAATACTATTTCACTCGGTATCATCATAAATGCTAATATTCCTTTTTTGATCTTTGAATTAAAACTACAGCAATAGACAAGACTTGTTTGCTTAGATCACAAGACCTGAGCAAACATCTGCCGTCTACCTCTAACAATGCAGACTTGCATTTCAAACCTCTATTCATTTACAGATCTTCCTAACCAGTCCGTAATGTTCACCCATGGGTCAGGTCAGTCGGTGAGGTGAGGTAATTAACTCTTTCTGGCCCTGTCACCTTTCAATGAGATATTATAGTACACTCATTACGTCACAGCCCTGCCCCCGCTGGAGTCTCCACTCCCCAGGGCCGTGCTAGAGCTGGGGATGGAAGCCAGCGCCCTGCCCCCATTCAAACCATCACTCCCCAGGCCCTTCCCAGAGCTGGGGAGTGAAGCCAGTGCCCCTCCCCCACTGGAACCACCACTGCTCTCCCAGAGCTGGGAAGGGAAGGCAGCGCCCCACCCCCGGTCAAACCGCTATTCCCCAGGCCACTCCCAGAGCTTAAGAGGGAAGCCAGCGCCCTGCCCCCTCTTGAACCGCCATTCGCCAGGCCCCTCCCCCACTGCAATCGCAACTCCCCAGGCCCCTCCCAGAGCTGGGGAGGGAACCGAGCGCCCCACCCCCGCTGGAACGGCCACTCCCCAGTCCCCTGGCAGAGCTGGGAAGGGAAGGCAGTGCCCCGCCCCCGCTTGAAGGGTCACTTCCCAGTCCCCTGGCAGAGGTGGAAAGGGAACCCAGCGCCCCACCCCCTCAGGAACAGCCATTCCCAGTCCCCTCACAGAGTTGGAGAGTGAAGGCAGCGCCCCGCCCCCGCAGGAACGGCCTCTCCCCAGTGTTGGTGTCACTAGGCGTAAATCTAGGCCTTAGTGAACCAAAGCTCTTCCATGTTGAACTCTACTTGATCTAGAAAGCTAGCAGCTGTGAAATGAAATGTGTAACAGTAAGTTATCAGTTGCAGCACAGCTAAAACTGGTCTAAAGCAGTGGTGATAAGGCCTGTGCACCTTTAGCAGATAGACAAGGTAACTTACAGAAGGAAAACTTACTAACGAGCTGCCACAGCCAAGATTACTTAATGCACCTGTGCTTACCTAATTGCTGCAGGGGAGGAAGGAGGAGTAGGAGAAGGGTGAGGGAAGAAAGAAGAAAGAGAAAAAAAAACTTATAAAAAGGGAAAAGCTGCTTGTGTAGTGGTGCATGATTTCAAGCGCTCGTCTCCTTGCACCGCTTTGAGATCCCAATAAACTTTGCTTGCTTCTCCACCCTGGTGTGTGTTCATTGGCGCTTCACACTCTGGGCAACGAACCACTGTTGCTTGACTTGGGCACCTTCTGTGTCGGCAATAGAAGGCATCTCCCCGACCCCCGCTGGAACAGCCGCTCCCCAGTCCCGCCACAGAGCTGGGGAGGGAACCCAGTGCCCAGCCCCCACAGGAACAGCTGCTCTCCAGTCCCCTAGCAGAGTCGGAGAGGGAAGGCAGCGCCTCGCCCCCGCAGGAACGGCCGCTGCCCAGTCCCCTCGGAGAGCCAGGGAGGGGAGGCAGCAGCGCTCCTCCCCCACTGGAAAGGCCACTACCCAGTCCCCTCACAATGTCGGGGAGGGAACCCAGCACCCCGACCCTGCTGGAATGGCCTCTACCCAGTCCCCTCACAGAGCCGAGGAGGGCAGACAGTGACCTAGCACCACTCCTGTCTCAGAGTGTGGGGTAATCCGGTCCTGCACCCCTCTTCCTGGACTCCCAGTGACTCTCAGCCAGCCAGTAAAGCAGAAGGTTTATTCAACACAGGAATGGAGGTTACAGCAGAGCTTGGAGGCACAACCAGGACCACTCAATCTAGTTCTTCTGGGTGTTCAGGGTACTTGGATCCCAGCTTGGGATACCCTGAGTTCCAACCACCCAGCCCAAAACAGAAACTGAAGTGCCCTTCCTCCAGCCGACCGATTCCTTTGTCCAGCTTCATGGGCAAAGGTGCTGACACCCTCTCCCCGTACCTGGCTCAAGATACAGGTTTAAAAATCCTATCCCTCACCTAATGTCTTCCCCAGCTCTCCCATCCCCCCACACAGACAGTCCCTACTGCATCAAATCTCTCCCCCCTTCGAGACTGAACTGAGCGGGGTAACTCTGACCAGCGACCTGGGGAAGTTCAGGGCCCCCCTCTCCGGGACATCGCGTCTGCTATCAATTGGCACTTCCCTTCACGTGGACCATGTCCATGTCATAGCCCTGCAGGAGCAGGCTCCACTTCAGGAGCTTGGCGTTGGCTCCTTTCATCTGGTGCAGCCAAGTCAGGAGAGAGTGGTCTGTGTACACAGTGAAGTGTCGCCCAAAGACATATGACTCCAGTTTCTTAAGGGCCCACACCATGGCCAGGCATTCCTTCTAGATGGCCACGTAGTCTGCTCCCATGGTAGCAACTTCTTGCTCAGGTACACGATGGGGTGTCTTTCTCCCTTTTCATCCTCCTGCATTAACACTGCCCCCCAGTCCCATGTCTGAGGCGTTGGTGAACACCATAAAGGGCTTGTCAAAATCTGGGTTTGCCAGAAATGGGTCACTAACTAGAGTCTTCTTCAGCACCTGGAGAGCCTGCTGGCACTGCTCGGTCCAGACCAGCTTGTCTGGCTTCCCTTTCTTGCACAGCTCAGTGATGGGGGCAGCTATGGCTCAAAAGTGGGGCACAAACCTTCGATAGTACCTCACCATCCCAATAAAGACCTGCACCTGGTTTTTGATTTGGGGAGCAGGCCAGTCTCTGATCACCTCCACCTTGGCTGGTTCCGGCTTTAGGCAGCCACTCCCCACCCGATGACCCAGATAAGATACTTCAGACATCCCCACCTTGCACTTCTCAGCCTTTACGGTTAACCCAGCCTCCCGAAGTTGGTCCAGCACTTGTTTAACCTGGGACACGCTACCCACAGCGCAATGCTCCAGAAATCGACGCTAGCCTCGGACCATGGACGCACACCGCTGAATTAATGTGCCTAGTGTGGCCATGTGCAATCGACTTTATACTTTCTGTTTTATAAAGCTAGTTTATGTTAAATCGGAATTGTCCCGTAGTGTAGATGTACCCTAAGTAACATGATAAAGGTCGATTTTCCTCTCTGAGTAAAAGGTCACAATATAGATATGCCAACTTTGCCTTAGCTTAACATGCAGGATATGGCCTGTAGGTCCTCATAAGTCATGTGTCTCAGTCCCCTAATCATTTTTATTGCCCTCTGCTGGACTCTCTCCGGTTTGTCCACATCCCTTCTCATGTGGGTCCCAACCCCAGAAGTACTCACATTTCACCCCATTGGCCCCAAAATGCCAGCTTCTAATATGTAAATAGGGTGCTGCCATGGTCAAGTCACTCCCGAGCTCTCCAGCAGAGCCTGCTGGCGGAGAACAAGGTGAAAATTAGCCAGGATGTCACTCAGTCAAATCCCTGTGCTCCCCGCAGGTGGTATCGGAAAGCTCCAAGATGGCTCATTTCCCTTTCTCTCATCAGCTTCAGGCCCCAGGGTTACAAATGCACAAACCGGTTGGGATTCTCCCCTGGCCTCAGGGTGTGGGGCTGCTCTGAGGGGATGGACTTGCACTCTTGGGATATTAGTGCAAAGATACAATTTCAATTTCTCTTGGAGAAATTGGAGGGCAATTTATATTTAGTAAAAATCTTATTCAGTGAAAGGAAAGCTGCAGTGACAGCCTGGTTACTGGGGTGCAAAACACCTTTCTCCTGGGAGAAACAAGAAGTTAGAATTAGAAATTTACATAGTTTGTTCCAGTGTTGGTACAGGTCTAATTTTGCTTCTGTGTAGGTTTGTTTCAGGCTGTGACCATTTAGGTTTATTGGGTTGTTTTGGTTTTTTATTTGGAATGGAATTTTTAATTGATATTTGCTGGATTCGAATGGCTGACCTGCAACACCAGTTTTGACATAGTTCTGCATATTTTATACAGAATTGGCCAGTATTCAAGGATTCAATCCCTTTAGAGGAGGTTTTAGTGGTCATGCTTATTTATTTGATGTTATTTTATCATTCTGCTGTAGCACACCTTTTTGATAAAATGTTGAAATTATTCATTTACAGCATTTGTTAGTTTTTATTTTTCCAAACAAAGTTTTTCTTAATGTTTGTGTTTTAAACTAAGCCTTGTTTTTGGTTTCAATTTTTCATTTAGGTTTTGGTGTCTGATGGGATCTTTAAGAGAACTTTGGATTCAGTACTAACATTTGGACAGATTTAGAATATTTAAAGTAAACCCTGTTTACTATTTTATTTTAATAAAGGTTGTATTTCTTTAAACCCTGGCCAGGGGGAGAGGAGATGAGCCTGGCCTTTAACTGAGAAGGAGCAGAGGCATGGCCCCCGTGAAGGGTGGGGCCAGGTGATGGGGGGCACAGCCCCCCAATTTTTTTGGTCTAGCCCATCTCAGTTCCCTACTAAAGGAGAAGAGTCTGATGCCACCCCTGCTGGTTACTGGGTGTCACTGCTGCTCCATGGGAAACATGCTCTGTGCCTTACCCAGACTGGTGGGAAACACACTCTGTGCATTACCGTGACTGGTCCGTGGGTGTCACTGCTCGTAGAGGGCAGACACACGCTGTGCATTACACCACCTGGCCACTGGGTGTCACTGCTGTATCAAGGGAAACACCTTCTGTGCATTACCTTGAATCATCACGAGGTGTCACTGCTGCTCCAAGGGATACATACTCTGTGTGTTACCCTGATTGGCCACTTGGTGTCACTGCTGCGCCAAGCAAAACACCTTCTGTGCATTACTCTGACTGCCCACTGGGTGTCACTGCTGCGCCAAGGGAGACATAAGAACGGCCAGACTGGTTCAGACGCAAAGTCCATCTAGCCCAGTATCCTCCTGTCTTCTGACAGTGGCCAGTGCCAGGTGCCCCAGAGGGAATGAACAGAGCAGGGAATCATCAAGTGATCCATCCCCTGCTGCCCATTCCCAGCTTCTGGCAAACAGGCTTCAGGCACCATCCCCACCCACCCTAGCTAATAGCCCTTGATGGATCTATCCACCATAATTTTATCTAGTTCTTTTTTGAACGCTGTTATAGTCTTGGCCTTCACAACATCCTCTTGCAAGGAGTTCCACAGGTTAACTATGCAACTGCCCTGAGTTTACCCCCCCTCCCCTGACCAGGTTGTATATGGAAAAGAGGATGAGGATGAGGAGAGCCATGATGTGTCTGTCAGTGGCTGGTGCCTCAGTTTCCTGTAGGCAGCAGTGCTGCAGGCTCCTTTGGTCTGTGCCCATGCAATTGTGTCTGGGGAAGGGGGAGTAGAGGCTCATTCTTCCCAGCCCCACACCACACCCCAGCAGCAGGGGAATCCAGGCCAAATTTAACCCTGGTAGCTGGGCCGGGATTAGCCTGGGCTGGGGTAGCGCTGGGGAGGAATTGGGCAGGAGACAGACGCACCTGCTGTGAGGCAAGATCCTCCCATTCCCTGCCAACCCCCTTCACTCCTTGCAGCACAGCACTCCCTAGCATTTCTTTCTCTGTCATGGGAGCTGTCTGCTGCCTGCTTCTCCCTTAGCATCGTCTCTCCCCATCCTGGAGCACTGGCATCGCCCATCCTGTGCAAACAGGTAGGCCCTGGTGTGCCCCATGGCACTGCCCTGCAATTGTGGGGGCAGCTGTTGTATGGAGCCATATCGAAATATGGGGGTGGGCAAGGCTGGCAACCAGGACTCCTGGGTTCTCCCCTCAAATGTGGGAGGAGAGTGGAGGTTAGGGGGTACAGTAGGGGAGGGGCAGGGCTGGGATCCAGGGCCACTGCTTTTTCTGGTTTTCTCCACCTCCTGCAGCTGCCTCGGTCCTTTAAGTGCGTTTCTTGTTCTGAAGTCATTTGCTGACTTGTGTAACTCACCCCAGAGGTGGCTGCATCTCAGTGTTGAGTGAGGCACCCTTGGCTGCATCACCTCTTAACCGCGTCTCTCTCGCCCTTCGGGTGACCCTGCAGCACTCAGCAAACAGCCACAAGATCATGGGGCACTTTGAGCACTGGGCAGGCAGGGGCCAGGTGCCCAGCCCTCCCTCCAGAGAATGGGACCCAGCACCCTCTACTTTTTACAGGGATTAAAAAGGGGCAAAGGGGACATGTCAGAGGAGAGGGTGGAAAGGGTCTGAGCAGGGGGTGGAAACTAACTGGTCGGGGGGTCAAGCAGCTGGAAGCAGAGTTAGGAGAAGGACTGAAGGGCAAAGTCAGGGAGGGGGGAAGGAGCCGGAGTTAAGCCCTGAGGGAGGCGCTGCCAGGGGGTTAAACCCCGGCACAGGCAGGGGCAGAGGGGAAACAGTTATCCCGGTGGGCTGAGACTCCAGTGTTTGCAAACATGGGTGTGGGGAGCAGAGGGCTTTTTTATTTCCCCTGTCACGGGCAGCACCTCTCAGCATGGGCTTCCCAGGGCTGGACTCTTAAAGGCATAGGCATCCCACTGCCTAGACACTGCAGCTCCTCTCTGATGTAACCTACTGAGGTGCTGCAGTAGGAGACTCAATTCAGTGAAACTGGGCATTCCCTATACGCCCCCCAGTCAGGGGGCTGTGCACCTCCTTCCCCAAATTTCCCCAACACTCCCTCCCCCAGTGGTCAGGTAGTTACATGCAGCGCTGCCAATGTTGTCATTGGTTGCAAATTTGAATGGAAATTGAAACATTAACACACACTTTAAAAGCAGATACAACGTATGAAAACTACTTGTACCTGAGAAAGTAAAATAGGTTTGGAAAGTCTGGACAAAGCCGGGTTTCCTCACCCAGCTCTTGTGTTTGCTGACAATGTTAGTGCATTGGCTTCGGCAGTGTTGGCCAACCTTAGAATTTCAAATGATGTTTTGTAAGCGAGGTGTGAATGAGCTCTCCCCTGGCAGCTACTGATGACCAGGGTTGGGAGGAGGCTTTGGGACCAGACTGTATTACATGAACTCACCTACTCTGCCGAGGTATCCAGCGTACAGAGCTGGGCTGCCTCTGCTCTAGGTTCCCGGCGGAGGGAAGGTGTGTGAGGCTCCAGCCTGGGACTCTTCCTCTCTCCTGCCAAGCCCTGACTATTAATCCCAGCCCTGGAACTCCTTTCTTCAAGCGCCATGTGGGCCAGAGGAAAAGTGTGGTAGGAAGCACAAGGGCCAAGCTTGTGGATATCAGGTGCAGCAGCAAGAATCCCAACTATCAGGGTAGCAAGTTCTAGAGCCCTAACCCATTGTGGCCATCCCAGCCAAAGACCTGGCTCTAGGAGGTGTGAGTCACCCAGCAGGGGGGGAAAGATTCACTCTTACACAGCTAGAGACAGGCAGGTTGAGCTCTGGGGCTTTACCACAAGCATGGGTGGCAAGTTTGTAGAAATTTTGGTGGTGCCCAGAACCCGCCCCCCAACTCTGCCCGCCAAACTCCACCCCCACCTGCATAAGGCTCAGGGAAGGGGTTTGGGGGGGCAGATCTTGGGCTGGGGATTAGGGCACAGGCTTTGGGATGGAGTTTGGGTGCTGGCTCCAGGCTGGGGCAGGGTTGTAGGAATGGATGAGAGGTGCACCCTCTGGGAGGGAGTTTGGGGATAGGAGGGAGTGCAGGGCTGAGGGATTCATGATGCAGGAGGGGGCTCAGGGCTAGGGCAGACTGCCTTGTCCTTAGTGCAGGGCAGGAACTAGGGCAGCAGACAGCAGTTCTGCTCAAAATCTCTCTACTCCAGCAGCAGGAGAGAGGCGCAGGCTGCTTTTGGTCAGGCAGGGACAGGGGTGCTAGGCAGGAACCAGTGGAAGAGACCCAGCTCCAAATATTGCTGGAGCAGGGCCCCCAGCCTTGAATATTCCTGGAGCTCGAGCACCGCAAATGTATATAACGTGCCGCTTATAACCACAAGCCAACACAAAGTCCCACTGAGATTTGAACTCAGATTACAGGATTCAGAGTCCTGAGTGCTGCCCATTACACCATAGGTCCAGCTTGTGCTGCCTTCTCTGCACATCGGTGACCCTCATGGGGCTGCTTGTGTAAGGGGGCTCTTGGCCCTTTACTAAAACTTCGTGTGTGTGTGGGGGGGGGGGGTTGGTTGGCTAGTTCCCAGCACCAATAGAAGGGGGAAGGATCAATGGGAAATCAGGACCCGGAGACTGACAGTCCCCAGGGACAATGGCGAGAGGCCAAAGCTTCAAGTTAGCTGCACTGACAGGCCAGGCAGTCCAATGAGGGAGTCACCAGGCCAGGGGGTCCCATCCTCCATGTGAGCTGGAACTGCCTGGGCGAGAGTGGGGCAGAGCTAAGGAGAGAGCAGGAGCCCGAGAAGAGCCGGGGAGCAGAGCTGTGCAGGTGTAGTGGCAGAAACTGCTGCATGTAGGAATTTGCAAACTGTAGCAGTTACTGATACTTGAGGTTGTTCTTATTTGCTGACTTGTCCTAAGTGGCTAAATCTTGACAGTGGTTTCTCTAGCAAAGGCCAGTCCCTGGCCCCTTGGTCCAGATATCCCCCTTCATATCAGGCTAGGGTGACCAGATGTCAAAGATGAAATATCGGGACGTGGGGGGCAGAGAAAAAAAAAAGCCAGAGGGCCCCCCCACCACCAAGCACCAGTGGCACAGCCCCATCTGCAACCAACTCTCGGCTCCAACCCCCGCTACACCCCCAGCTCCCCCATCCCCTCGCTCCTGGGCCCAGCCTGGGCTCCGAGCTCTGCAGCCGAGCCATGATCCGGCAGGAGCGTGTCAGCCCCATGTATGTCTCTGCCCCCCACCCACCTGGGCCCTGCCTGCTCCGCGCTGCCCCCAGCCCCACTGCGCTGCCCCGCAGGCTGCAGGGCTGGAGCAGCTTCTATGCTGCGCTCCTGGCCATGGCCATGGCCCGTGTGCAAACCTGGGTGGGAGGAAGAATGCTGCATGCTTGGGGAAGAGGCAGGGCAAGGGCGAGGATTTGAGGAGGAATCCAATGGGGCAGTGAGAAGATAGGGCTGGGGGCAGGGCCAGGGCCAGGATTTGGGGATGGATCCAATGGGGGAATGAGGGGATGGAGTTGGGGGGGGCAAGTATCCCTCCAGACTATGCCTGTGTGCCGGAGAAGAGGACAAAGTTATTTGTTTGTCCAGGGTCCCGACCAAACATCGGTTGGGAAGCGGGACAAACAAGAAAATATCAAGACAGTCCTGATAAAATCGGGACGTCTGGTCACCCTACATCAGGCTTCAAGTTGAGAATCATTTCCCATTCCCGCTCTGTGGGAGGGGAGACTTTTAAACGCGCTCTCTGTGCGACTGCACATGGCTAAGCAAAGAGAACAAACCCCAAATCCCCTCCGTGCTTTGGGAGCCAGGTTTGCGGTGGGAATTCTGTAGTTCAGATGACTTCACGCCTGGTCATTGTGATTCTTTACCAATTTCTCTGGCATTGGGGGAGTTTTTCACTCACAGCTGTGATAGCTGAGTGGTTAAGATGTGGGAGTTAAAGTATAATAGGCTTTCCCTGTGCAGGTTTGAATCCTGCTCACAGCATGGTCTGTGTTTTGGCCAGTCTCTCACTCGGGGAACACCTCCGTACCACCCCCTGAGACACTCTCAATTCTCTCCCCACCCCAAGCAAATCCTGTTCTGCTCCTTAGATAGAGATCCCCGAGGGGTCAGGCAAACTCTCAGCACCTGACGCCTCTGCCACTCACCTTGTGCCCCATGGATGAGCCATAGCCCTGGTTCTGCTCCTCTCTCTAGAGTGCGAAAGAAGCCAAGTCAGTGACTCCATGGGAGCTATGGGGCTGCAGAACCAACAGAGAAAAAATATGTGCTCAGTGCCCACTGGCAGCAAGCTCCCCCCACCCCGCCCACTACAGGCCTTGCTGACAAGCTCCTCCTCTTCCCCTTCAGCACCTCCCACTTGCCAGTGATCAGCTGTTCAGTGGGGTGCAGGAGGTGCTGGGTTCAGGAGGAGGAGGAACAAGGACAGGAAGAGGTGGGGGTGGGAGAGAAATGGTGCAGGATGGGAAGGGGTGGGATGGGGGCAGGGCCTGAGGATGAAAGGGGGGAATTTGTCCCAGACTCCTCTAGGGCCGGCCCTGAAGGGAAGCACTGACTATCACAGTGACAATAAAACTGACCAGCATTGCGGGGGAGGCTGAGGGAGATCCGCACTCATCAGGTCTCTTCTCTCCCCCAAGGTGAGCCAGACACTGCTCTCTCCTGGCTCTCACTCTAGCAGCAGGACGCCAAGGAGCCATTTCCCCACAGGAAGTGCATTGAGTGCCCCTGTGGTGCTGGGGGGGCTGGCGCTGCTGCTGCCTGTGGGGCTGGCAGGGGGGCTGATGTCTGCACAGACTCTCAGCTGCCAGGCCGGAGGGGGCACTTGGGACCTTACCAGACTGGCTCAGTGAAGACGAGGGGTTGACAGACCAATACAGACGCTCTCCAGAGCACGGAGCCGCATCCGCCCATGCAGCCAGGCAATGAGCATTTCCCACAGCCTGGAGCCGAGGGGGAGGCGGCAGCTGCTCTTCCAGCTCCTGGGGATCAGGTCCTGCCAGCCAACAGACACTTCTTACTCACCACAGCTAAGGGAACCGGGTTCCTCCAGTGGGGGTGTGAAGCAGCCATTCGTTCTCCTGTCCTTTCTGTGTACAACTGCTGACAAAATCATCCCAGACAGAGAAGCAACAGGCCAAAATGCTGTTGTACAGCTGCCAAAGTAGCTCAGTGAGGAGAGTGTTAGAGTGAAGATCTGAAGGTCTCTGGTTCAATCCTGGGCTTTGACAGGCCTTGTGTGTGCAGGGAAGGCTTGTTTTCTGGGAGCACAGCAATGTCTGCACCCAAGGTGAGTTCCTGAGCTTGGGCTCTGCAGTAAGAAAACATAGAACGGGCTTCTGCCCCTAGTTGGCCCACCTGACCTTTAATGATGAGAGCTGTCTTTCCCAACATGGTAGGAAGAAAGTGAGGCAGGGCAGCCCTCAGGAATGGTGCTAGAGGGCTGCTGGGCAGGGATTAGAGATGAAAACTCCTCTGTATAGCTGAGCAATGACAGTACCAGGGAAGGGGCATCTGTAAAAGTAACCCAACAATACCTCTCCTCCTCTGGGCATCTAGAGCAGAAGCAGCTGGTGCTGACAGCTCCAAGGGAAGGCTTAAAAGCCACAGAGCAACTGAGGTCAGAGCTAGATGCCTATATATGGCCTTCAGACAGGCACAAAAACATCCAGCCAGGCTGCTCCCTGCCATGCCAAACACCCACTGAAGGTCACCAGCATGTGGGGCAGCTGCTGATGCTCTGTGGATAACATCACAAGTTGGGAGGAAAGCAGGGTCAGCCCCTAGGGTGGGGCCTCTGACTGGTCCCACTCAAGGTGCTCACTTTTGCAGTGGGGCAGGAGATTTTACCCCAAGAGGCTTTTCCTGAGCTGGCGAGAAGCAGAGAAACACCCAGGCTCCGAAGACGCTATGTAGCAAGTACCCCCCAGCATAGGGAGAGGGGCACACGCTAACCCAGGTAGCTGCCCACTTTCTTTGGCAAGTCAGGAATGGCAAAGGCTAGACTGGAAGCACTTGGGGCTCCTGCCCCAGCCTTTGTGACACCCAACCCCCAGCTCCTTCCCGGGTCTCTAGCTGAAGCCAGAGCATTGGCCTGAGCAGCCAAGAAGAGGTTCTAGCCCTGAAGGGAACAGGACGTTCAGCACAAAGGTAAAACTGCAGAAACACAACCACCAAGGAACTCAAACCCTCAATCTTCTGATCCACACTCAGACGCCTTATCCATTAGGCCACATGAGGGGTTCCTGGGGCTTTTTTGTGCCTCTCTTTTGCCTACCTGCTCACTCTCGTGGTGAATGGTAAAGATGGTCTCAACAAGCCCAGGTAGCTCAGTTGGTAAAACATCAGGTTCTTAATCTGAAGGTCCACGATTCAAGCCCCTGTCTGGGTGCTCAGCTTTAAGTTGCTTTGTGTGCCAGGAGCCAAATGACTCCTGGTGCTGTCCACCAGCCCCATGCGGATTCCCAGAAGCCATAGTCATTTCCTGGAAAGGTTCTTTTCCTCAGGAGAGAGGCCACATCCACAGGAACAGGCCTGGAACATGCAGTCTCTGGCTAGCAGGAAGTGCTGTGTGGCCAGGTGCTAAGAAAGCTCAGAGGAAGACCAGCAGAAATGAAGGGAAGAGAGACAGAGAAGCAAAGAGTACAGAGGACAGGTGTACAGGGGGTTCTGATCTGGCTATTGTGGGGAACTTCCCTGGTTTATACATGACCCTGGTGCAACTGGCCAGAGAAAGGATCTGAGTCCCCACCCCCGTACTAGAGGCCTGTCTGACCCCAAGGACGCTCTTTCTACTCTCATGTGTGGCAGAGTCCTTGTAACCCCAACAAGGCTGGGCCCAGGAATCCTGCTGAAAAACCAATACTAGTCTGGTTGGGGAATTCTGTTTGAATGTATTATTAGTATTCTCTTCTGATTTCTGAATCAGTTCAGCTCAGTCTTTGTGCTCCAGGTGTGTTTCCAGCTGTTGAGTTATGGGGGAGAGAGGCCAAGTCATGGTGTCTCTACCCTTCTTTCATAGTTTCTTCCAGCTTGTTAGGAAGCTCCTTTTCTAGGATGTGAATCAAGCAGTGTCCATCCTCACAAGGCAGACTTGTACAAAGCATATGATCATTATATGAGAGTAGTGAATATGGGGCTTCCAGGGTGCTGCTTTGAGCACAGCGTGCCACACCTGGGCTTCCATTGCAATGGAGACGTACCCTTAGAGTCCATCTCTCCTGGGATAAAGATGGCAGCAGGGCTGGCCTGGGTCATCTGACTTGGGCTCATGGACATAAAGCTGAGAGGCTAAAAACTGTGGTGCAGATATTTGTGTTCACACTGAAGCCTGGACTCAGAAACCCTCACCCCTCATGGGGCCTCAAGCCCATATGTCTGCACTGTAATTTTATAGAGGTTGGGAGGGAGTTTAGCAAGTGGAAATGGTAAAACCACATTGAGGAGACTGGACCACTGACCTATCAGCTCTTAACATCCAAACTTTCAGTAACTCTATTGTCAGTGCCTGTGAGTGTAATTTAAACCATAGGTCCATCTAGCTCTGAATCTTGTCTTGTGACAGTAGCCAGTGCCAGGTGCCCCAAAAGCCACTCCCCAAGGCACCACTGGGAGTTGAACCCAGAATCTCCTGTTTACAAAACATGTACTTTAACCAACTAAACTATGGTGCCTGCTGTTATTTGAAGCATTGTGTTTGCCTACACCTGACTCTCTGACAAGCCCCACTGGGCCCTGACAAGTGTTGCTAGTGTTTGGCTTCTGGAAAGCAGAGGAGCAGGTGAAGTTTTGCTCCCAAGGTGTGTGTGTGTTTCTTTGGACAGGTCTACACTACAAAATTAGGTTGGTGTAATTACGTTACTTAGGCTGGCAATGGAGTGCTATCAACCTAATCCCAGTGTAGGCAGCGGCTCAGCTGTCAGAACTTTCTGGAACTATGAAAGGGGAGGGGCCCAGCCTCTGTAGCAGGAATGCAGGGCAGGAGAGTTCCCGGTGGGCATTATGGGATACTGGTGGAGGCCAGTTATGGTGATATAATGACCAGCAGCATTTACACTGACAATTTGTCGCTTTAAGTTTGCTGCAAAAAGCTCTAGGCCTCTTGTTGAGGTGGTTTCATTTTGTCATCAAAACAGGGCAGTTTTGTCGCCAGATGTGGCATTGCAGCATGTACACCAGCCACAAGCTGCCAACCGAAGGAGAGTTGTGTGTTTTTCACACATCTGAGCAATATAATGATGCTGAAATAACTTTGTAGTGCAGACCTGGCCAAAGATTCACACACACACAACTTGCAAGGAAAACCTCACCTGCTCCTCTGCTTTGCAGAATCCAAACACATGCAAAGCTTATCAGGCCCCAGTGGGGATGGCAGGGAGTCAGGTGTGAGCAGAGACTGTACTCTAACTACAGTAAGATACCATGGCTTAGCTGGTTAAAACCCCTGTTTTGTAAACAGGAGATCCTGGGTTCAACTCCCAGTGATGCCTGGTTGAGTAGCTCTTGGGGCACCTGGTATTGGCTACTGTCAGAGGACAAAACACAGAACTAGAAGGACTTTTGGTCCACCCCAGTATGGCTGTTCTTATGGTTTAAATTACATTCACAGGCATTGACAATAGAGATACTGAAAGTTTGGGAGTTAAGAGCTGATAGGTCAGTGTTCCAAGCTCCTTGCAGATGACCCCATCCCTCTGGGACAGGGGCAGGTCTGGGCTCTCACACCAAATGGCTCATTGTGGCTGCCAGAATCTGTGAGCAGCTCATTTAGTTTCCACCGAGGATTGAATCCTGCTTCGTGCACTGTGTGTGAAAATGAAAATCCTAAACCGCCCTTTGAAATAACAAACGCAGCAGGAAGTGTTATTGTCCCTGCCTCAAAGCAGACAGACCAATGGAGAAATGCCATTGAGTCCAGGGTAATACTCCACTGCCATTTTACCTTTTTTGCTTGCTAAACTCCCTCCCAACCTTGTGGGGTCCAGAGCCTGGTATTCAGCCTGAGCCGAGATGTCTACACTGCAAATTTACCACCCCACAGCCCAAGCCCTGGGAGCCTGAGCTTCCATGGGACAGCCCTGGGTGTTTCATTGCAGTGTGGACATAGCCTAGCTTTATGCCTGCACTGCCATTAACACACTCAAGTCACTATTCTCAAACACTGGGTCAGCTGATGGAGGCTTGTGGGGCTTGTGCTGCAGGGTTATAAAATTACAGTGTAGACACTTGGGCTTGAGCCCAGCCTCCGAGACCTCAGGAGGGGTGATGGTCTCTGAGTCTAGATTCCAGTCTGAGCCCCAGGAATCCAAATCATATCATCCAGGCTAGACAGGCTACAGGGATTTTGTCACAGTATAGATGCACTCTCAGGGTATGTCTACATTGCAACGTAAGCCCAGGGTTAGCAGAAGTCATGTCAGCAGTCCCAACATATACACATAAACCAAGAGGAAAAGACCCACCCCCAAATAAGCTGGGCAGTGTCCTTCCCCCTATGGTTCGTAAGTCCAGTAACCAAAAGTCCTTTAACACGAGCCATCCCCTCTCTGCACCCCACTCACAGCTGTTGTCCTTAATCAGTGCAAGCCCAGAGGTGCCTCTGTATAGTTCACCTGCCATCCTGGGTGGAAAAGGGGGAAAATAAGAAGGCACCGTACTCACTGTGCTGTCTAGGGACTCACTCATCCCTCCATGGCCACCCTATCCTAAAGTTGGTCTAACATCTGAATTTTAATATTAGGACCCAGACCCCAGCCCACTTGTCTTTGGAACCCCTGTCCACTGCCTAGCAAGTGCTATTGAATTGAGAGTGAGTCCCTCAGTCGAGGTCTGCCAAGTACAGTTGTGCTGCCCTTGATTCAAACAACAAGGATAACAACGTTTTATTTCTCTTGCCCCAATAACAAGGAGAATGGGAATCCAACACCAGCCAAAAGTGATCATTTCGGCAAGCAACCCAACATATTTCCAACATACTGTAAAATCCACATGCAGACTCATACACGAAACCTTGCAAGAAAATCTTCCTGAGGCGGGGTCTGAAGCACCTGCTGCTGGAGGGAAGGAGGGAGCCGTGTGCTGGGATTGAGGGGCACTGGGAATAGGAGGGAGCTGTGGGTTGGGACAGAGGAGAAGGGTGAAGAAGAGTAGGCTCTGGTTGGGAGTGAGGAGCAGTGTGCATAGGAGGGACTAAGGGTTGGAATTGAGGGGCACTGGGAAAAGAGGGGAGATGGGTTTAGGCTGAAGAGCATCCTCATTTGGGGATCCAGCAGGAAAGGGGAAGGCAGCAGGTGATTCTAGTTCCTTAGGGATATTCTGCGTGTTTGTATGTGTGTGTGTGTGCAGGGAAGGAACATGCTATATGCCCAGAGGCCTTTATTCTTCCAGGCTGCAAGGACAGAGGGGCTGTCGGGAAGTTGCCCCTTCAAACCCACACAGAAAAAGGCCCTTCTGAGGAAAAGGAAAATCCTGAAGAGAAAAAGTAACATCAAATAAGACTCCAGAGCTTGGTGAGTAGTTTATCACCTGACCAGGGACTTGAACCCTGGACCCTCAGATTAAAAGCCTGATGCTTTGCCAACTAAGCTAGCCAGACTCAGAAGAAGCAAGAGCAACTTGGTGCAGAGGAAAAGTCAGTGAAGAAAACAAGTGCAAGAAACAATAGGGGAAACCTGCTGCTCTCACTGGCCTGGTCAACACTACGTGTTTATATTGAATGTAGCAGCATTAAATCGCATTAACCCTGCATCCGTCCACACAACAAAGCCCTTTATATCGATATAAAGGGCTCTTAATACCGATATCTGTACTCCTCCCCGACGAGGGGAGTAGCCCTGAAATTGGTATTGCCATGTCGGATTAGAGTTAGTGTGGCTGCAATTCGACGGTATTGGCCTCCGGGCACTATCCCACAGTGCACCATTGCGACCACTCTGGACAGCAATCTAAACTTGGATGCACTGACCAGGCAGACAGGAAAAGCCCCATGAACTTTTGAATTTCATTTCCTGTTTGCCCAGCGTGGAGCACCGATCAGCACAGGTGACCATGCAGTCCCAGAATTAAAAAAGAGCTCCAGCATGGACCGTATGGGAGATACTGAAGCTAAGGCTTTTTCTCAGCTGCTTTCACCACCCTCTATCCTGCTGGGGTTGAGTTTATCGCAGGTGTTACCCAAAATTGGGCTAGCTAGTAAGTGTAGGGAGGACTAATGACCCACCAGAGTTTGGCAGAAAGCAGCACGTTTATTATACTGACAGCTAAGCTCAAAAGAAGAAGGAGGGGAGCGTCACACTCACGCTTACATACTCATGCTCCCAGGACAGGCACAGCACTAGAGATGTCAGGATTCTGCAAGGTAAGTGTCCCACAGGGCAGCTATGGACGGTTCGATGAAGGTAAGTCTTCCTGAGGCACAGTGAAATACAATGCAGAGAACCACTGGCCAGGTGGTCCGGGCAAAGGGCATTCACTGGAGGTACAAGTTTGTGAGTGCTCTCCTGAGCACATGGCCCCTTCCCCTTTTAAGGACCTGCACCTAATGGTCTGCAACTAGAGATGCCTTGGCTGCATCTGGTTGGTCACACTCCACCTTGGGCAGTGTCCATGCTCTGGGTGTGTGAGTGCTGCCTAATTAGAGTCCCAGACACCTTGTCTACCTGGAAGCTCTTCTGCTCTTCAACCAGCCCATTCATCCCACGAGCAGTCCAGGAGGGAGCAAGAGGGGAAAAGCCACTTCACAGGCATTCAGAGAGGGAGAGGAGACAAAAGTGGGAGCAGGGGAAGTATAACAGACCTTTTGATCATAGAAATCACTGCTGCTCCTACAACAGCAGGGACAGGCCAGTAGGAGCTGGGAAAATTAAGCCCTCATGTTTCTGCCTGGTTTTGAACCAGAGATTTTCTACATGTTAGGCCAACGTGATAACTACTACACTACAGACACTCTGTTGCTGTTCTCTGCCCCTCCCTTCATAAGGACATAAGAATGGCCATACTGGGTCAGACCAAAGGTCCATCCAACCCCACATCCTATCTGCCAACAGTGGCCAATGCCAGGTGCCCCAGAGGAACTGAACCTAACAGGTAATGATCAAGTGATCTCTATCCTGCCATCCATCTCCACCCTCTGACAAACAGAGGCTAGGGACACCATTCCTTACCCATCCTGGCTAATAGCCATTCATGGACTTAACCTCCATTAATTTATCTGGAAAAAGAAGGAAGAGTACTTGTGGCACCTTAGAAAATGAACAAATTTATTTGAGCATAAGCTTTCCTGGGCTAAAACCCACTTCATTGGATGCATGCAGTGCAAAATACAGTAGGAAGGGATATATATATATATACACACACACAGAGAACATGAAAAAATGGGTGTTGCCATACACACTATAAAGAGAGTGATCAGTTAAGGTGAGCTGTTATCAGCAGGAGAAAAAAATCCTTTTTGCACTGATAGGATGGTCCATTTCCAACAGTTGACATGAAGGTGTGAGTAACAGTAGGGGGCAAATAAACATGGGGAAATAGTTTGACTTTGTGTAATGACCAAACCAGTCCCACTCTTTATTCAGGCCTAATTTAATGGCGTCCAGTCTGCAGATTAATTCCAATTCAGCAGTCTCTTGTTGGAGTCTGTTTCTGAAGTTTTTTTGTTGTAATATTGTGACTTTTAGGTTTGTAATCGAGTAACCAGGGAGATTGAAGTGTTCTCCAACTGGCTTTTGAATGTTATAATTCTTGACATCTGATTTGTGTCCATTTACTTTTTTACGCAGAGACTGTCTGGTTTGGCCAATGAAGGAAGGGGCTGGATTCAATGGTTCCTTCCAGTGCTAGGAGATAGGGTACATCCATTATCTTTTTTTTTTCTTACTGCACATCAGACCCAGGACTTCCACCCAGCAGTTCTTGGGGCCGTGGGACAGAACTGAGTTTCCCTGGCAGCAGTGAGGAAGAACGGTTGGGACTGAGCTGTCTGGGGAATATTTTAATCCTTATTTAATTTTCAGAGGATTAAATCAATGCAGCTTCCATTTCTCCGTCTTTCCCAAGGAAATAATGTTTCTGTGTGAAGTACTCAAACCTTTTAATAATAAGAAGTGAAATGAAATGGCCACATGATAGCAACAGAATCTAAGAAATTTGTTAGTTTCTAGGGTGCCACACCTACTCCTGTTCTTTTTGAGGAAACAGACTAACACAGCTGCTCCTCTGAAACCTAAGAGATGAGAAGCCATGTTCTTGTTCAATGAGCATTGAAGCTGAAAAGGGAGATGTTTTCTCTTTGACTTCTAGGCCCCCACTTCTAATCCACTACACACCCCTTTCCTCCTGCAGCCACAAAGAGAACCCCACAATCATGCTAGTAGCACCCTCTGACCCTGCGATGAAAGAGAAGCTCTGAGACCCCTGTGCTGTCCCATCACCTCTTTGCTCAAACTGCCCTTGAAACCCAATGGGGTTTCCTTGGGCAGTTTTGACTCACTCCCAGAAAGGGTGCACTTTTAGGAGCAAGTTCCAAATAGTGCAATTAACCAGGCAGAAGGGGCAGCAGATGTCAGTGTAGGAGCCATTGAAATAACTCTGCACTTACTTAGATGCAGACATAACATGCTCTATGGTTGGTAAACTTACAGAGGCTCTGCTCTTGCTCATGAACTAGCAGCCCATGACCTGTAAACAGCTGCCATTTGAATGCATCTGAAAGTTACAAGGAACAATGACCTGTGTTACAGGAAGGTTAACATTTGTTAGAGTCCCAATTGATACTGTGCGCACGAAGAGAGGTTTGAATGTGTCACAGGGAGTTTGGTAAATCTTGGTTATTTTATTTTTGTAACAGGCTCCTATCCATCTCCAGTAGAGTTTTCAGTCCCCATGGCAACTTATTTACCAAATGTAATAGAAACTAGTCCATTCCTCCCAAGTGGATGTGGTTCTTGTTCTTCTGCACATTGCAGCCCATGGAGGCCAAGGACCTGCAAATGTGTCTTCATTTAATTGATGAAAACAAACCTAGACACTTAGAGGATTGGAAGTGATTTCAGCTGGGGGACATGTTTGCTAGGTTTTTACACACTTGTACAGGAAAGCATTGAGTGTGTTTATTCATTTCAGGGACCCCTATTTAGTGGAGCTCCTGAACATACTGGAAACAAAATTATTTTTAATTGGAAGAACAGGTTTGAAAGGGAGCACTTGGATTTGAACTAAGGACCACTTGATCTGGAGTCAAACACTCTACCACTGAGCTATACCCCCATGCCATTTACAAAGGCAAGTCAGTGATCTTAAGGATTTTGAAGGACAGGCTCCGCCTCA